>NW_024609879.1:91142618-91359296 GCF_016920785.2 Ixodes scapularis | reverse complement strand
AGCAAACAAGCGACAAAAATGGCCCGGCGGCTTCGACGCTGCTCGCGGAGTCAAAACACTGTTGACGCAGCGAGCGAAACGAACGCTGCCATGCAAGTTCGTCGGTTGTTCGCCGTATATTTGGAATGTCCAGAGCGCAGCACATGCGGCATTGCCAACCCAAACTCGTGTTTTCACGTGTTCTGGATGCAACTTGAGAGAACGAAAGCGAATAATTGTTGAATATTTTTGAAAGCATGTTGCAGTTCGGCAACTATAACTTTTGAACTTAGA
Source organism: Ixodes scapularis (assembly GCF_016920785.2). Classification (NCBI taxonomy): domain Eukaryota; kingdom Metazoa; phylum Arthropoda; class Arachnida; order Ixodida; family Ixodidae; genus Ixodes; species Ixodes scapularis. The sequence goes on along the minus strand of NW_024609879.1, from coordinate 91,359,023 downwards.
CAAGACCTTAAACCAGCAATGGATCCTTCCAAATTATATTCAATTGCATTTCGTCTGGATATTTTCTGTATCAAAGGAACACTTACTTGTTTCTGGGTAGTTAGCTCATCCGTCAGGGTCGAGAGGACAGGTGCAGAGATATGATAGGGCAGAGCGGTTGTAAGGTCGGCGAATCTCAACTGGGCTAAAGGCCGATCACGACTGCAGCATGGATGTTTGGAAGTCGGTGTTCACTCGAACGGGCACAGGCACTGTCCATTTAATTTATGTATAGCCGCATCTTTGAAAGGGCTCGTTTTCCCCAAGTCCGTTCGACACACACATATTCGCTCCTGCAAAGCCGCGCGAAAGCTCTGCCGTCAATCCACAGAAGCCGCGTTTAACTGGAAAAGACGGCGCCAAGGGGAGACAAGGGGTAGCGGGCGCCTTTCCTAAAATATGTCCCGCCACCCTAAGTTGAAAGGGCATTGTATACAAATAAATGCCTACGGCGTCGGCTTGAGGACCCCGTGTAAGCAGCCTCCAGCCTTTAGAGTGCTCGTACCGTTTATCTTTCTTTTATTAGCTTCCCGCCACGAGAAGTCGTACCGCAGGCAGTATGAAGCCATTAGAGGAAACATCTCCCCCTTCTGGCGCTCGTCGGCTTCTTTCTGTATTCCGCGCTGCGGCGCTGATCCTCAGTGAGGGATGGAGGCGAGGACGAAAGCGGGTTTATGTTTAAAGGGACCATGAAATGATTTTAAAATTGAGTTTCATCCACCGCACGTCGTAAAACGTGTGACAAGAAACACAAAAACACAAAAATAGGGAGCCAAAAAAAATTATTTGCTATAGAACTTTTAAAAGAAAACTGGACTCTTTTGCGCCTTCCTTCCTTCGCCTGTTCACTACGATGCATCCGCGGAAATGGAGCACGTCAGCCAAATCCAGGTCGCCTATTGGGTAAGAGCCTACCTCACCAGCACCGCGATCGTAAACAATAAATAGCCGGCGAATGTTTCCTAAAAGTTTTGTTAAATAATATTCAGATCCACATTATGTAGCATAATTACAGATGTGTGGCGAAAATTGCCAAATTTGATAATGCTGAGAGCCAAGCGCCATCTATCGTGTGGTAAACGAAGCAACTACTGCGCGTGCGCAGTAGGGCAGGGCCGACAGTTACTTGGGTGACGGCGACCGACGAACATTTATTTTCTTTCTTTTCCTCCCTCTCAAAACTCTGACTGACTGAACGTTTATTTTTCTACGTGTTCTTCCCGCGCGTGCCGACTTCAATCAGCAAGAAAACAGTACTTAAAACAGACCACGACGAACAAGAACGCTGGATCCACCGACTCCGACGAAGCGAGCTGCTCAGAATATAGGCCTAGCAGGCATTCCGACTCGGCGCTGCGTTGCTTCGTCGCAAGACCGCCTGCCTACGACCGGCTGGCGTGCTAAATGGAATATGCCCGCGCGACCCTTGTGGACCCTTCCCGTATTATAGTTTGATCACTGACCTCAATTCTAGATTAAGAGGTGAGGTCCATCTCTTCCCCTTGTTTTCCGAGGCAGTGTTGACGAACACTCGTCGAAAAGGGACTCTCGTCGATTCTATCTTCTTGTTTTGTGTGATATAGAGCTGCAATAAACGCCGTATGGATTACCTTCGTAACACGGTATGTACACTTTGTTATTGGTATGCCATTTTTATTCTGACAGACTGCACGTCACTGTCGAGCTATAACAGTTCGTGGGAGGTATACGTACAACCCCGGTCCAACCTTTTTTTGCCGAGTGTCGCGTCAGTATCGAGTTGCAATCGTAAAAGAACGGTCCCGAAGCGCTTACAACCAGCGCGAATACAGCACTTCCATCAAGCGCGCGCGTCCGCTCCGAGTGTAAACAGGTATTTACGTGGCTCTTGCTGACACTCGTAGTTCAAACATATCTTTTTTAACGTCGGCTCGCTCCTGCATCTCCGAGGCCGCGAAAAACGCCATCTACGTCGCTTTGCAAACGACTGACACGGGCCGGCCCTTCTGCCAACAATGACAGGGTGGTTGACTTCTGGAGGCTTCACCGGAAGATTCGCTGCACTTCCCAACAGGCATACCGGCGTATGGGACTAGTCCCATGCTGTCGCTGTAGCGCAACATATCTCATTGAATTTCGCTCAGCTGCGATGCGGCGATGAGAGGCGCCGATTCAGGAAATACGTCGGTGACATCAGCGCAGTAAAACCTGCCGGCGCACCCCAACTCGTTGCCGCTAACACTCCCATTCTCCTACTGCCGAGAGAACTTCCGGTTCCGGAAACGGCCTACGTCACGGCTTGTTTTGCGGTCAGTTGGAGAGAATGAAAAAGTCGATATTTCAATAATTTTTTGTGTAGAAGTTAATAAACCGAGACGAAAACGGATGCCTGTTCGGAATTCAGTGAACATTGACGGTTTAATGTAAAAGTTATGTGGAAAAAGTAAAAAGGTCATTTCATGGTCCCTTTAAGCCAAGGTCGTGGGGAAGTCCGGAGCGTCTTCAGGAGAAGCTAAGACCAAGACTACACTGTACCCAGAGCATTTGTTTCCTCTCTCAGTTGAGAAGAAAAGCAATTCGTCACCTAGTTCTACAAGCTGCATCCCCCCCCCCCCCCCCCCCCCCCTGGAACGTCTCCTCCCGGTACGTCCCCTCCGCACTTGCCTTGGCAACTCATTGCCACCGTGCCAATAAGATACCTTTAGTGAGCCCGTGGGCGACAGCATCTCAAAGCAAGCCAAAAGAGACATGCCAAAAGACAAGCCCAGAACCACGAAGAAACCATCAAACGAAAAGTGATGAAAAGGCGGCCGTAGAGAGGAAGGATAATCCGCTACCCTTGAGGAAGGCTGCTTGACGTCTGCGTTTGGGAGCTTTCAGGGCACAATTTTTTCGCAGACAACCCCCAAAGAGAGAAAGGGAGAGAGAAAGGGGACTAGATATGTTGAAGGTATTTTCCCCCCGTGCTCGACGTGCTGGCCTTGTTTGGAAGTGTGCCTGCAGTCGAGGACCCTGATATTTGGTGCGCCTCCCCACTGTCTCTCCACTTCGAAACTCCTGGCACCGTCCCTCTCGGGAAGACGTACCGTGACCTTGACGGAGATAAACCCCACTTTGGAAGCGCCCAGCAGGCGCGTCCACCCACCGCTGTTTTAATCTTTTGTTTCTCGCGTCGATTGCTTACGTTTTTTCTTCGAGCTGACGAAGAACCCCGGGGGGGGGGGGGGGGGTTGCCTGGCGAGGCGTTTAGGGGGGGGGGGGGGGTACGCCCCCCCCCCCCCCCCTTGGATCCGCCACTGCACCCGACACAAGGGAAGCGTCGGAGGCGAGCCTCTGTGTAGAAACTCCCTCCGCAGGCGAACGGGCCCCGCGCTGCCCTCGCCTATGTCCTTGCCATAGCAAGGGTATGAAAGAAAAGATATTTTTATTTTTGTTTCATTCGTAGTTATTTGGGGCCTCCTAGAAGCCTAAGTGGCAGCCAAAGTCTAGCTAAGAGATTTCTAGGAGATTCCATAGCATCGGAGAGGAAGAATTTTTTCTATATTGGGTTGTGCTTGACAATGAATTGCAGAGAAAATTGTAACTTGAAAGTGTCTTGAAACTAACGAGTTACTTCTTTGGAGTATTTTGTACTTTACTCAATTACTCTACAAATTTGAGTATTTAGTACTCTACTCAATTACTATTTTTCATGGTACTTAACTTAAAAACTTAACTTAAATACTTTTAGTGAGTATCTTGTACAAGCCTGGTGCGAACACGCTCTCACCAGCACCGTCAGGCTGCTACGTCATGACGAAATAAACCCAACAAGTACAATACCAACAAACAGTTAGTAAGAAAACATTCCAAAAAAACGTTCAGCGGAACCGCACCAGAGAAGCAAAGTTCAGCGGGGCAAAGAAACACGAAATAAAAAAGTCTTAACTGACTGACGCCGAGTCCAGTCCCACGACACTGAAGCCTGGCAGGATGACGGCGTCCAGATGATGCTCGAATCTATTCTTCACACTGTTCCGCACAGCCACGACGGCTGTGCGGAACAGTGGCTCTGCGGAACAGAGTGAAGAATAGATAGGAGCAGCGATGCACGAGAAGGTAACCGAGATGTATACCATGCCTCGAGCTTCATATCGGGAGAGGAGCTTTCTAGATAGTTACTGTAGTTACTCAAACTTCCCCCCTCTTTCCCCTTCCCTTTTTCCAGAAGAACACGTCAGCCGGCGCAAATTTTTCATCTCAGGAGAAGATTACTCTTCACAAACGGTTATAGTTGACAAGGAGGCTGACTTCGCCAGAACTCCGGGCTTTGCTGTTTCTTAAAAGAGATAATCCTTCGGTGCCGGATCCCCGCGGAGAGATATAGAGCCTACAACCGTATCGAGGATAAGGCGCTCGAAGCTTGGGCAAGTGCGCGGTATTGTTTCACGCGTGCACGGTTGGCTGGTTTCAAAATGTGTTCATATCCCTAACGGAACCGACCCATCTTCGTGTGTGCGTCTGCGGGATTGTTGTCCCGTGCCGCCGGTTTTAGCGCGCATGCGGCGTTGATTTGACCGGCAGAACTGTCGTTGACCACCGACATTGTAAGGCCGTTGTGTCTTCATCCTCCCAAGCAACACTTCCTTCGCTTTCCCTTCTGCAACACTCTGACTGACTGACTCCTCCTGGGTGGCCGCCACTCGTGACACAGGGTTCGCTGCTCGGTTTACTGTCACGGGCCGTCCTATCTCACACAACGAGCTCGAAAGGTCGTGGCCATCTGCTGGTTCCGAAGGGCGGGAATGAGGGCCCCAAATCAATACGACGTCTGCCGATTTCTACGTTTTCCGGTTGTCTGCTTGCCGTCGCCGCGGCCAACGTTGGTCGCGGCAACCTTTCCAGCCTCGGCAACCAGACAACTGGTTGCTGACATCGCTCGTAGATGGCGGCAAACAAGAAGAGCGGGAACGGAACGAGCGGCGATGTGCGCAGCAGCGCTCAAATGGTTCCGCAACCGCCGCGAGGCCACTATCGCGTCAAGTTCCACTGCGTGGAGCGCTTCAGTCCGATGGATTTAAGTTATGACGACTTTCTACGTCCTGCAATAGAGCAGCACCGTTGTACAGACTTTGCAGGTTCTAAAGAATATTCTCTTTGGAGCCTACGTCGTGCGGAAACACCCCTATTTTTTTGTTGTCGCTTTTTTCAACTCGAGGTCATACGCTACTCAATACTTTGCCATCACAAGTTAGTTCAAGTTACTGCAAGGGTAAGAAAAGTAAAAAAAAAAGACGGAGTTTTTTTTTTTATGAATATTTACTTGCAATATTGCTACTATTAGGGAAATGACTATAGTTTCTGAATTAATAACAAAAACTGCAATAATGCATCAGCAAACGTTTGTTTATATATTCCTAAGCTGCATTTTAATACGCACATTTCGATATATTTTGCGACGTTTTGAAAACCGTTGTTTGGCGCTCAATATTTTGTGAAAATGTCTCTAAACAATTATTTTCCTTTTTTACGTGTTTCATAATATTTTTTTTTTTTTTTTGCATAGAAATACAGGGGTGGAACTCATCAAATGTACCTGGGAGCAGCCACGGGAGCAGCTGAAACAGCTGTTTTGGATCAGGTTGGGAGCAGCTAAAACTACATTCTGGAGCAGGCTGGGAGCAGCTCAGGTCAGTTTTCATTACACTTCAGCTTGTGTCTTAGACAAGCGCGGGAGCAATTTCAATTGTGCTTAGCAGCACAGATGAACATGAGTAATTGGGACCTTAGGTAGATGGGATAACAGTGTAAAAGATACGAAAACTCGTTGTAAGCCTTAATGAGAACCAAAAAGCAAGTACCATATGTTTCTGAAGATAGTGTCCTTGACATTTTCTGAGTGGCTTTCAGTTGCTCAAACTGGAAACCAGCACGTGCTCAACAACTCTAGGGAGTTTTCGTAGACCGCGTTGCCCCCTCCGCTAAGCGTTCCGCAACGAAAATGTTGCAACTGCGCCTGCGCGCCGATAGCCTTGACTGTGGAGTTCCCGCTATGGTAGCGGGTTGCGGAAGGCCTTGAGGGACGGCGAAAACGATCTACGAAAACTCCCTAATTATATGTGCGAACCACGTAACGTGCGTAAACAACGGACGTGCAGTTGCGCGGAGGAACAGGGCAACAAATTTCGAGTTTATCCTATTGTGCAACTCAATATCGAAGCAGCAGACTACGATTAAAGGGGTACTCCACCGATTTTTTGAGCTGCCTTAACTAACTATATTTTCTGACTCCCCGGCCTTTACTCTCTCCGGTATGCTATTTAGAATCGCGAAATTCATAATAGGTATTGTGAAATCGGCAAATGAAAATGATCCAAAAATCAACATTCAAATATTCGCGCACTTTTCAGTGCCGTGACGTCAGTGGCAGGCAGACTTGCCAGTCGAGCAAGCAGCCAAAAAATAAAATATGCCAATCATTTGCTCCGTGCTGGAGCGCGGGTACTGCAGCGAGCTTCCCAAGCATTCATTTGACACCATGAAACTGCTTCGAATCAGTTTAAAACAAAATCTACAGCCCAAACAGTGAACCCCTGCCTTCTACTGACGTCACTTTTTCATTGTTGCCAGTAGAGACTTCGAGCTTGAAAAACACGGTGAGGACCAAAACTGTAAATTCAATAACTTTGCAAAAAAACAATATTTTGACCTAATATTTGGGATACTATTTTCACGATATTTGTTGGTTAGTTTAGCAAAATTTCAAGCAAATCGGAGACAATGAAAAAACCAGTGGAGTATCCCTTTAAAGGGGCACTGACACCCCAAAGGTCGTATTTATTTTTATTGTCTAAAACGATGCAAGTTGCAGCCATAGACACGCAAAAAAAACCGCATCGCGAAAAAAAATTTTCCCGCGCGCACGCGCGCCTTTTTATTTTTGGCGTTTGATTTTCCCGCCTCTCGCCTCCTCGCTTCTTTTGATCGGTGACGTCAAAAATCAGGAAATTTAGAAGCTTTGTAGGCGGCATCTTTATAACATTTAATGACGGAAATCCTAAAACATGTTTTTTAACGCAATTGCGAACGCACTACGGCCCTTCTTTTTGAAATACCAAAAATCGGGAGTTCGTTGTGGTGCCGTCTCCTGGATTTGTATCCTCCAACGGAAAACAGGCGACACCGCTCAAAACCGGTCCGCCGCAACGCCGGCGCTAGCCGGCGCTCGCTCCTTTCCTCCTCGCTTTGGGTCGCCATGGCAACAGCAGGGAGTGGTGACAGGAAAGGGGACTCTCAGGTCTCCGCAATTTTTGACGTCAAGGCACCGGCGCCGATCGCGCGGGAACTTCGAATTCGGCAGTTGGAAATTGTTTTTTTACTTCACGAATACTGAATTCCCAAATTTCAAATTTTGAGGGTAATGTCCCGGCATCGTTTTCGACCGTTTCGGATAATAAAAAAAAATATGATTTTGATGTGTCAGTGCCCCTTTAAAGGCGTTATATATTCGAAGCGATAAGCAGGAGCAAGTTTAAGTACGCCGAGCAGATCTACCCCTCGCCTGAGAGCTACTGGCTGGCAAGGTTTCGGATCGGACCGCGTTCCAGTTCTATCAAAACACGATTTATCTTACGGGAATGCGGTTCCAACTTCTAACAATGAAGTACTGAAAAGGAACCTTCTGCTCATTTGGTTTCAACTGGCTGACGTCCGGATCCCATGGGCCGCAGAGCCTCAGGCAATCTTACGCATCATGACTCGACCTCACCTCGGCCGACTTACTTAACCGCTGATGGTTGAAGAATAACAATCTACTCGCAGGTGGTGCACCGCTTGGAATCCGGCCCCCGAGTTTTTTCGCCCGCTTCCGATTCGGGATACACAGGGAGAATAAAAAGACCAAAGGTTTGCAAGGACGACCAAGCTAAACACGCTCATTGTTGCCAATCGAGTCGATAAAAACCGAAACCAAGACAAAATGCAATTTGTCTTGGCGCACGTTTTGCGATTTGGTGCATAATGGCGCGAGGTATTGGCTGTGGCGCAGTTTCTGCAACATGGTGCAGGACGGCACAGACAAATGCGTCTGGCGCAAAATGGAACAAATGGCGCAGCCGTTCCATCCCTGAAATATATATTTGTAATTTGTGATATTTGGTATGCATGTTGTAAATTGTCTATAAAATGAATGAAACAATTTCAACTACGTGCCTGCTCCTGAGTGACATTGGCGGCTGTGCAAATTACCAGTGAAATCTCGGCAATGTCCACGCCTCCAGCTTCTCAATTTCATATCTCCGGGAAACATTTGGCTACGGCGTTTACATATGGCTGAATGTTCCTCCCAAGAATATCGCTTTCACATATATTTCTTAGCGATATATATAGGGTGGTCCAAGTCACCAGGCTCGATCTAAAATGGACCGTAAAAATCGATGCCTGCACGTAGCCATCTAAACTTTTCGTCGAAGGTGTATTTCACAGGTCGGTTTTTTCTTGTAAAATTCCAAAGTGAAGTTCTTTTCGGAAAAAAAGAGGGCCAAGAAAACTTGCCAGGCTGTACGGCGAGCGGCGACCCAGACGACCAAGTCCAGTATGTTTGGCGTTCGTATCGATAGATGGCGTCGGGAGCAGCGTCCGAAAGTGCAGCCGACCAGCGAAAAAAAGTAGACGACACGCAGACGAAATCCGTTGGCAGCAAAAGCGACGTCGTTATGCAGACGCGATTTTAACTTTAAGTTTTACTTTTATTGTTCGCATTTATTTTTTTAACCGAAGGTACATTTCAGAAAGATTATGTTCATTGTAATAAACCACGGTGGTCCAGAGCCGTCGCGATCAGAGCCGTTTATTGAGTTTGGCCATACATTGGTTTGAATAGGCGAGCATCTTGAGGCCAACCACAGGCCGCGAAACAGCCCCTTGCGGTGGTCGTGTGCTCTAAGTTTGTGACACGACTAATTTGAGCCGTTTTAGCGTCGCTAGAGTGAGGAGGTTTAGCTCTCGGTGACTGAAAACTTGGTGCATGTGAGGTTTTATTCACGCCAATATTCAAGTTTAGAATAAACGAACGTGCGTTCCAAACCAGAGCCGACTTGCTAGAAACAGCGTTTCAGCCGAGACGGGGAAAGAAAGCACTGCCAAAGCCAGCGCACGAGCCGAGCGGGACTCCGCGTCTCAAAACGCTCGCGCGCCCCACCATTTTTTTTTTTTTTTTTTCAGCCTAAGCTTAGACGCTGTTCTAGCAAGCCCGCCCAGAGCGAACTATAACCTATATTCCATCTGCACAAACATCAACAGTGCAGACAAAGGCATGGGCACGAGCCCGTGGCTTTGGAAAGTGCCTCCTATGCACGAGTTCTAGTACAAACAAAAGCGTTTTGCTGAGCTAGGCTCGCGCGCCTGTGCCCTTGTCTTTACTGCAGACATTTGTGAGATGGAGTAGAGAGGCCGAGATTGAACGCTTCTATTGCACGCTTTAAATGCCGTTTGCAATATTGTGACGTCGCGATCTCCTGATTGGTCGACGCTGTGTCACAAATTTAGTTTACGCTCTAAGCGCGGGGGGAATATTCGGCGCTGGCGGCGGCCTTTGCTCCGCCTATTGGCCAAACTCTCCCAATACACGGCTCTGGTCGCGATTAGGAGGTAGCACCATCTATAAATATGAACGCCAAACACACCCCGCTATTGGACCCCTGTCATCTGCGTTGCTGCCCGCCGTAGACCCTGGCAGGTTTCTCGTCCTTATTTTTTCCAGAAAGAGAACTACGATTTGTAATAATTTTACAAGAGAGAGAGAAAACAAAAAAAACTGTGAAATACACTTTTGACGAAAAGTTTAGATTGCTACGTGCAGGTGCCGATTTCTACGGTCTATTTTATATATATCTATATATATGTATATATACAGGGTGATTCAAGGAGACGCCAAGCTCTTTAAATCGACCGAAAAATTTGGTTTCTTAACCTATCGCGCTACGACTTTGTGCAGCGTTGCCCACAGATGGTGCATTTTTTTGTGAAATTTGCAAAGAGCGAACTTACCTGAGGAAAAAGTAAAGAAATAAAAAGGCTTAGCTCTATGGAAACGCAGCGACGCCACCGGTCTTCAAACAACGCGGTGCCGTTTCGCACGGAAGCCAAAGGATGGCGTAACGAACGCCGCCAACGCGCCAACGAACGAGCATACGGCGCCGAGAGCCGGCGTCTTTAGCAGACAATCTTTTCGACTCAAAAGCGGCGCGCGTTCCGCAGGCGGCGACAGTCCCAGAAACAAAAACAGGCGCGGTAACAAGGAACTGCAGTTCCTTGTCTGCTAGAAACGCCGGCTCTCGGCGTCGTATGCTCGTTCTTTGGCGGCAGTTGGCGTCGCGACCGCTTGCGCCATCTCTTGTCTCCCGTGCGAAACGGTGCCGTGTTGTTCGCACGAGAGGTGCAGAATTAGATACGAAAACATTTATTGATTTATCGACAATTTGCAGCCCCTGCTTCAGGCAGTGGCTGCAAATTGTCGATAAATTAATAATTCTATGCATATCTAATTCTACACCTCTTGTGCATTACAAAATTGTGTACCATTAGAGCAATAGAGAACAAACGTTGCTCGCTGATACACTTAAATAAAATCGGCCGGTCTTATTTAAAAGTTTCGACTTAAAATATTGCAACCACTCGGGTACATGAGATGCACTCCTCACTTGCTGTCCACTCGAGTGATAGCTTTGGCAGTGCTTGTTCTCAGGCTGTCCTAAATAAGAGACAAACTTATTAGGGAGTTTTAGTAGATATTGTTCCGATACCTCTTATAACCATACCCGATATTCCACCAATGCCTTTGTGCATAACTCATATAGTTACCAGGTACCGTCATCGGAGGTATTGGATCTATCTACTAAATCTCACTACCGTAAACAGCCTTATTTTCACATGCTCAATATTTTTAAAATTTTGTGAACTGCAAATTTGAAAAATATTTTACAAAAGCAGAAGAGTGTGTTATGTATTCATAACTATGGGGTGATATATTCACACAATGACTTTTTGGCAATATTTCTGAAGTCACAAAATCTAGGACCTGAGGAAAATTGGGCAATTTTCCGGTATAGACGCTTTGCACACGCGCCAGATTACAGCCGCCATTGCCGACCTTCCCTTGTCTTATCAAGGTAAAGAGCCACTGAAACGGGCGTTGGCGAGCCTCCACAAAGGCCAATGCTGAGGAGCAGGACGCAATGAAATCTAAAACGGCAATGACCTGGTCTGCAACGGTAATTATGAAGTGAAGGAAACGGAATAGGAGGAACCAGACACTGAAGGTCAGTTATGGCGGCGCCCATGCACATCTACTGCAAAGCGTCTATACTGTTTGAAACAAGTCAGCTCTGGAGCCGCCTGAGACCTGATTCACACAAGAGCTTTAAAAACAAAATTACCCCCCCCCCCCCAAAAAAAAAAAAAAAAAAAAAAAAAATTAGTTATGCAGAGGGAATTTATCATTAGTCAAAGACAAGACTTGTCAGAGAGGTGGCAACGATAATGTCCTTTCTTTCCTCTTAACCACATTGAGAACAATAACATCACTGTTTCATGTCCTAGAGGACTTGTCACACAACATAACATCAAATATCTGCTTATGAAGCCCCTGTAAACAGTGGCATGGCCTTCCAGGGCAACGAACTTTGGCCTGCCTATGAAAGGCCAATAGGGAATAATCACCACAACCTGAAAATTTTCATCTAGACAGTAAATGTTGTTTTGCCTCGTCCCGTATCTCGTTTTCCCAAAACTTGGGTCCACACATTGCATATTTTCCAGAGTAAATGTTAGCTACATTATTCTCCTGTTCTACTCAAAGAGCTCCTTTTTTTCCCCTCTTGGCTAGGCTGCAAGAACTCGTCCTGTGAAAGAAGTCAATAGATAATTGAAGTCTGGTTCACACACTTGCATTTGAGTGTAATTAACTGCATTACAACCGCTTACAAGAGAGCACACTGGTGCCATTTATCCAGTAGCCCTGGAACATTTCTGACCTGCTATGTCCAATTTATTTATGCATCAGTTTTTTGCCTTGGGCTGGATATAATTCTGACAATATTATTAGTAGTCATTTCTCATAGATAGTGCATAGATTTCATCTCTCAAATACAGCAATTCGTTCCAGTCTATACCACTGTGTAAAATACGTGAGGACACACGGCACGGCGAATGCTCGACCAGAAGAAGTCCCATCGGCGTGCGCAAGAGTAAAGGGAGTATTTAGCAATGTGCATTCCGCACCATCAAGATTGCCAGTCTTAGCAGACTACTAAAGGGATACTACAACGAAATTTCGGCGCTCATATTTTGGTCTTTGTGTGTTCAGAAGAGCCGTATCACATCGAACATACCAATATCTTGTTAAAAAAGTTTCGAAAAGGAATTTTAAAACGAATTAAACTATTAGCAAAGAGCACCTGGTGGATGTCGCTAACGCCTCGTTTGTAATGCTCGTCTAGGAACCTTGACAGCTAGTGACGGAGGTTGTCTCGCCTCCGGCCAGGACGAAAGAAGTGGGGAAGGAGGAACTCCCCTCCTCCCGAGAATGCCTTTTGTGTGTCGCAGAAGTCGCTATTGTCCCCCTACAAGATTACAGAAGATTAACCCGTCACTCAAAATTCGTACAAAAGCAGCCGCTTCGGTGGCTTGAACGACTAGGCCATCCTCTCGATGTCAGCCTTGCCATAGCTTTGCTTGTCCCAAGACGACCTACGTCACGATTGCGTTGGATGTCACGTGGTCTCCGCTGGGCCTTCTCCGAGCGCTTGCCAGAGTCGGCTGCTTATAACGAAAAGCTCAAAATACAAACGTGCGATTGTCTTTTACGGATATTATGGATTATATTCAACCTATTTTTGAACACAACGGGAATATTTAAAATTTCGTTGAAGTATCCCTTTAATGTGAGCTCGCTCTGAATATGTGCTCTAAACATCCCCTCAAATTCGGCATTCAGTGAATACCCCCCCCCTCCCCCTCCATAGCCTCAGCCTACAGGGTCTCCGCCATCCAAACAACAAAACTGGAAAAAAACACAAAAAAAAACAAGCCTTTTTTTTTTTTTAATGTAACCTAGACATGCAATCTTTCCGTTCGGAGCCTCTGCTGAGGCTTTGACAGACGGCTTGACATTGCACCGAAGATCTCCCTGCTTCAATGCGTTCATAAAACTAATTGCCGCCGTTAGGCACGAAATTAGGACCAGTGATGAAGCAGTGTCTAAGCAACCTGCGTAGCGCAAGTGCCAAGTTCTACACAACGTGGCACACCCAAAAAACGCCAGTGCATTGTCTTGTCGTAAGCGGTGGCAATGCGGTCAACCACACTTAAAAACAAATATGTGAACCAGGCTACTTCAGTTCCACGAGAATAGAGACTCGAGGACGTCCAACCAAGTGATAGAGAGCCTGAATTACAGATTTTCCAACTGCTCCAGAGGAGGTGACGAAAGCTTTGGTCATCTGCAAACGTCTTTGCCTGCTTTCCTCGTCGCCACGCGAAAACAAACCACATGCGCACTTGGTGCAAACTTCGGCAGCAAACGCTTCCCATGGTTAGGGATGGACCCTCTCTCCAATGTAGGCTCTCTATCAAAGGGTAGAACAAATGGCTTATGCACTACCGCCATCTCTCGAATAACACGAAAAACTGGATCAAAGACAGCAACAATTGCACGATCACCAATCGCCGCTCCACCGGAGCGAAACGATTTTTGGCCGGCACGCAACTACCTTACTGCTCTGCGCGACTGCTACGCACAAAGATGACGTCCTCGTCCGTTCCGAAACGCTTCCGCGCTTTCTCGAAGGCGTCGAATGGCACACTGCACAGCCGTTCGCTCTTGGACGGGTTTCGATAGAGCAGTTTCTTCTCGCTCATCCTGTAACCGCAGAGCACCACGTAGTGTCCCTGGAAAGGAAAACACTTGCCCAGCATGCCGGACACCTTGGCGACGATGCGGTTGCTGGCCTGGCACGCGTCGCAGTACAGGAGTCCCTGGTCAACCAGCACGATTATCGGACTGCCGCGAGACAAGTGTTCCAAGATGTCGAGGAGGGTCACCGACCTGCGCTCGACGATTACGCCGCGCGAGGACGCCTCCCTGAAGCGGTCTTCGACGCGCTGGTGGTCTCTTAGCAGCGAGAGCTTGTAGTAGAGCTCGTTCTTGTATTTGGGGTTGACGCCCAGCGTGACCGTCGTGTAGACGTGGTCGATGCCGTACCGCCGGAGCAGGTAGCACAGGTCTATGGTCCAAGTGCTCGCGCCGAAGCCTTCTTCCTGCGATATGCGGTCCCGGTTGGCGAGGAAGTCTCGACGTTCTCGGTCGGTCGCCAAGAGCATGGCCACGCAAGAGACGCCACAGTCCCATGATAGCTTTTGCTCCACATGTCGGAGCGGGATGATCACGGAGCTCCGCCGGGATTCCATCTAGCGCCGTTTGGATAGATTCCCCATCGCTGAACGCCGCCGACAAAACACAGCAAGCACAGGTGTGGCACAGCCGGGCACAGCTATCAGCAACGCAACCAACCTCCACGACAAAGCTGACAAAGAACAAAAGCGAAACAAAAAGGTTAATATAAACCTCTCTTCATAGATGGCAGCAGCAGCATCATAAGGTCGAATAACTATCATCATCATCATCATCGACAAATTTAACAACTTTAGTAGCTTTTAGATATTTATTTTACGCCTCCACCAAAGTACTACCTTTGCACAAAACGCAAGCGTTTATTGTCTGCATCACGCGAGAGAACTCGTTTCAGCTGCACAAATGTATAAATCAATATATTCTTCGTTTGTTAATAGTAGCCACCCGATGTCGCTACCCGTACAGCAAGCTGGAGTGTTGGTTTCGGATTCGAGACGGACTACCGCACGTTGCACGCTATAGAAAAATACTAATATCGATCACGGCGCAGTCTCGTTTTTAAAATGGATTGTATCGGCCGCAAACAAAGTGACGTGAAACAATAAAAGCGAATTGTTCGGCATGTTTAATTTGGGGTCGATTTTATTGTTTGATATCGCCGTTCGCATCGCATTTTCTCGTGTCGCTAAACCCCGTACGAGTTGCTGCCGCTCGGGCGTGCCGCTGGCTGGTCACGATTGATTTTTCGCCAGCCGCGACGCGTCTTGAGCCGCGGCACAAGAACGTAAAAAGTCGCCGCAGACGTCCCCGCAAAACAATCGCGGACTTTCGAAGGCCCAAATTCTGCAATAAATCGGGCACCGCGTTGAAACACGGGATGCCCGCTGCCTGCAGACGGCATTGCAGCGGCGGCCATCTTGGAGCCAACTAGACAATAGGGGAAGGGGGGGAGAACTCACGGCGGCGAGGGGAGCGGAGGGCAACGTAATGACATCGATAGCTTTTTTCCAGCGTTTCCTAACCTTGTGACGTTTTCGAGCTCCGGTGTGCTGTGTTGATAGTGGTTCCTCGATGCGCGCCGCTTGGGATATGTGCCGCGAGGAACCCAGGATGTGAACCGAACGCCGTGCACGGCAGCGGCGACGACCGAACAGGCCCCTGTGCAAACAGCCGCTGGGCCAGCGGGGCTTGGCGCGGCTGGGACTAGGCTTAGCTGCGATCTGGGCCAGCGCTGCCCCTACCGTGACCGATGATCGTCAGGTGAACCCGGGCCCCGCGAAAGCATGGAGAGGCTGCACAAGGAGCCCGGCGGGTACACCAAGGACTCGTCCTCCTTCACGCTGGAGCTGCAGAAGTTCCACGAGTCGCGCGGGTGAGTTGTTTCGAGTGCGCCCCTGCGCCGCGCTCTCTCAGCCATTGTGGCCGCCTCTTCCGAGGTCCGAGCTGCTCGCTCGCGAAGCGTTTGTTTTGCCGGTTTGGGCCCGGGAAGAAGTGTGACGAGCTCGTGCGGTGTTCCCGCAGGAGTCCATTCAAGCACGCGCCACGGATAAACGGCCGAGAAGTGGACTTGTTCGCGCTCTACAACGCCGTGACGGGGCTCGGCGGTTGGCAGAAGGTGAGAGCGGAGGGGTCTTTTCCTACGGGCGTTCGTTTGAATTTACCTCCAAAAATTCGCGGTCACCCAGGTTTGGGACCGGTTGCTCGGCCCCCTTTGCACGTCCTCGGCGTGCGGGGCCTTTTTTTCTTTTCTCGGGGTTCGTTCGCGATGTTTTGGGGGTCTTGGAAAAATTCGACTGCCGTCGAAGGATGTTCGGTCGGGTTGGTGTGGGGGGGTGGAGGGGGGGAATCGCTGGGTCGTCGGCGGTACTTCGGTGCCCGGGGGAGGGTCATTCGACACCTGGTCCGTCGTGCGGTCGCTCGCGCCCGATCGTCGGCGTCGTTGACACACCGCGGGCGGGGGTTCTGGCCCCGAATTAAGCTCGTTTGCGAGAAACAAAGGCGGTCCAGTGAGCTAGGACTAACGTGGATGGTGTTCAACCTCCCGCATCGTTGAAATCTGCTGCGTCGCAAGTCGCTGGCAGACAACTTTGGATGGAGACGGGCGCTTTCTGGGGGATCGAGTGGTTTTGTTTGTTTGTTTTGTCCACGAGCCTGAAAAAAATCTTTGTCTGCGTGTTAGGTGAACGATCTGCTCAAGTGGGATTACATCTTGGACAAGCTCAACTTTCCCAGAGCTTGTGTCAACGCGTCGCTGGCCCTCAGACAAGTCTACGTTCGGTGAGTCTTGAGACGTTGCTTTTTTTTTTTCTGGCAGTTCAGTTCAGGTTGGAGCTGGGGAAGGTTGCCATACTACACACCTGAATACAATTTTTTTTAAAGCAAAATAAGCAATATAATGATATAAGATATTGCCTATGTTCTTTTTTTTTTTCTTTGGTTATCGGGTAAAAAAAAAGAAGGCCACAACGTGAGCGCGCGCAAAAACGTGCTCATAAAAGAAAAAACAAGTCAAGAATACGAAAAGCACGTGTTACGTCGTTCCATTCAAACTCGCGAAAATTGACGGCCAGCTGGTTGGAGCGTTGCTGGCTTTGGTGTGATTTTCATTTCTTTTGTAACATTTTTTTTTCTTTTTTACTTTTGTTGTAGCTTTTTTGCAAGATGATAGTGTGTAAGGGACCGCAGCGCTTTGGGGTCCGTTCGCTGAATAGCCTGGTACTCTTGCTAGCAAAGCTGTCTAGTTCGATTGCATCGGAGAAATGCTTTCTTCCTGCTTTGATATCAATCGTGCAGGGCCACAGGTGGCCGTACGACGTCTGACAGGGCAAGTATTACTGGGAATGAGAATACAGCACAAACAAACGATGGACCAGTAGAGGAGTATACACACAGACAAGGCACTGGCTTTCTCGTTCCGAGATGCATCAGAATGTATTCTCGTTCCGATTCATCACCAACTCGCCCAGATTTTTACGCTTCTATTACAGGGACGTCTTTTTAGCTCCCCTCTTTTGCTGCACAAGCCCACTGATTCTTGTGGTGTCTCTACTGTGCATGGGTGCTCAAAGCTTGCCAGACATGATTTCATTGTCGAAGGTGAAAAGATCGTGCTTGGTACAGTTCAAGTTGGCAGTCTTCTTATTTTCGTGAATGTTAGTGACCGTTTCCTTGGTAACCAGTTCCTTGCCTTTAAGTCGTGCTCCGCAGTTAGCTAATGACAAGTTTTTGTGCGACTCCCTCCACATCGTGTGTTAAATTGGTCTCCGAGTGGTCCATGGGGGGGATGGTAAGACATACAAGGTACCTTTTCTATAGGAGGAACAACCTGAAGGGAGTAGGGGTACAATTCATATCAGCCGATTTCTCCCCTCAAAGTCTGGGCAAGGGTTATGAGGTCCTTTGAGTTTGGATTGGTAAGCGAAATTCTCCTGGCCGGAGTGGACTATTGGAATGCTAGCTACTGTTCCAAGGTGTTTTTGTTGCTTGTTGCTCAAGATTGTAGCTTATAATGAGTTTTGGGTGCGAGCTATATTTCTCAAGAATTCTGTATGGCTTTGCCACAAGCCTCAGCACATACGTGTGGCTTTAAAGGTTGGTTTCCTTGCGCGGGCACTTGTGGAAATGTAAACCTCAGCAAAGCCACCATCTTATGCTTGTGACAATGCTGCACCCCGCTAGTGAGATGGAATATTGTTGAGTCAGGGTCAATCGGGGATGGAAGAACTTTGGCTTTGTTTTCCTTCAATAACAACAGGATGTAGGAAGCCTGGAGAGTCTGCCACAGGTGTGGGGGCTTTCCTTATAGAAGTTTTCATTGAAAATTTCTCCTGCAGGGTCCAACCAACAGGTTCAGTCATGCCTTTTAAGCATTCAGATAGATGGATGGAATAATGCTAGTGGCTGTACCCTTCATTTTAAACAGTAGCTTTTGCCACCTAGTCTAATATATTTTCTGCCCCCCTCCCCTCTTAAAATGTAATCCCAAGCTTTGTTCCCTGTCACCCCATATAACCATTAACTTTATGTGCTATTTCACACTTGCCTAGATCTTTTCCGTGGATCCCCTAACCTCGTTTTTTGTTGTTGTAATGCCCTTATCATTTGTTCTCGTCTCCAAACCCCAGCGCTTGGGTCAAATTTGTTGTTCGGAGCTAAGGGCCCAGCCATCGGTCCTTCTGTCACCATGACGATCTTAGCCTGACCGTGAATTTAGTCTCGGCTTGTAGATCTTTAAAGGCTGCGTGCAAAAGTCAATGTTTCCCGATGGCATTCGCTAGAAGAAACATGCAAATGGACCTCTTTCATGGGACACTTCCTTCCCATCTCGACTTGAGTGAGCCTCCTGCTGCTGGGGTATTGCAGTGTGTAGGACATCTGATGGCTGTTTGCCGTATTGTTGGGACCTGTGCTAGGCTCACTGACCATTAAACTCCATTTCACCTTTAGTGCGAGCATAGCCGAAACCAGAACGAGCTTCAAGCGATTGCGTGGTGCAAGCATCGTTCAGGGCAACATTCTTGGAGCTTCAGCTTTGCTTGTACATCAAATGAAACAAGCTTTAGTGAAATTTCGAGCATAACTGGGAACAATGTTCGATATGGTTGTTAACCGAGGGTGGCATTGCTGTCTGTGTTGTGGCTTGCACCTAGAAGGTAGTGCATTGCCTTTGCCGTTCTGTTTGACATAAGCTGGGAACTGAATGGTGGGAAGCAAGCTTGCGTAAGGGCTTCTTTTGAAAGTTGCCGAAATAGGTTTGCATGGGCGATTGTGTAAAAACGAAGAACGAAATTGCTCACCGACTTTCTAGACACAAAAAAAAGCACATGCATGAGTTGGTTTGTGGATTCTTGTCGGGCATCTGCGGCTAGTTTCCGAGGCAGTGGCTTCTCTAGACGTGATCACGTCGAGGGCTTTCCCGCTTAGTGTTGCATTAATCAAGTGTTGCGTGCATTTCCTCTTGGGAAATGGGTTTGGACGTTTTTGAAAAGATTCAGTCTCCTCTTCAGTCGAGCAGATTACAGACTCCTGTGCTTGTTTTTGTTGAATTTCAGTATAAGAAACCACATTGTTGTTGTGCCATTAGACCTTGAATAACTCCTGTTGGGTGTTGGGCCTATAAGTACCGGCCTCAAGACATATTGCACGTGGCAGAAACAGTGGTCCTTTCTCGTTGGACAGGGCAGTTGCATACTGTCGGTGTCTGCTTATTCGACACAGAAACACATAGATCTCATGTTTATATTATATTCCTACTGTGCATCAGCAAGCATTTTATCAATAGCATTAGGAGCGAGCATTGCTTGTTTCACTTACCTTTCATGCAACTTACCACTTATGTCCTTCACCAAAAGTTTGTCTTTGCAGTTAGTGTGAGACATCGGGGTGTGACAAAATAAACTGGCGATGTATTTAGACTACCAGCTTTTAAGGTGACTGCTGTCTTCAGCACTGTGGGCACAAAGGATAGCACAAAAGTGGAATGTTTTTGTGGATCTAAGGATGATTTACCAGTGTTTGGTGCAACACTCTTGCACCAAGCAGCAGTGTTGCCCCCGTGGCATGCTGCTTGACGAGCGCAGTAAAAATGTCCAAATCAGTCGGGAAATGGCGTCTGCCAAGTTGTGGTTCGTTGGAACATTTTGCTCACAAATACAAGGTGAGGTGCGAGCACGGCACAACACATTCCCAGCAACACCACTGTTTTTGAAGGGCATAGCAGAAGAATGCAAAGATTCTTGCCAAATGCTACCCACCCAGTCTGAGTGAAGCCCATCCCAACCAAGGATTAGGAATTCTTAAGTAAACTTGCCCATTGCTGCTAGTAACACATGACACCAGCTATTACAGATTGATTACCCGATAACCCGTCCATAATGGAATCTGCTTTGTGCGATTTTCTTTGGTCCTGGTCGGTGCTTGTCATGCTTCATGTTGTGAGTTCGTTGATTCAGTTTAATGCAAAGGTACCGTGCCAGTCTGAACATTTTATACGGGTTGAGGCAGTGGGCTTTGCCATTGGCCCTTACATGACGAATTTGAGTGCGCCGGTAAGCTACAGGGGTAAAAGGAAGGCGACAAAAAAGACTGAGATGGATGTTTTATAAAAAAATAATGGGTACATTATGGAGAGCAACTAATACCAGTAACTGCAGTGGATGGAGCTCACTCATACAGTCGTTACCCTTAGTTTCGGGAAGTTGTGAGACGTCGGTTGTTTCCTAGTCACGAAGATAGCACTTAACCGTTTGGTGCATTTTGGGAACTGGATACATGGGACAAACCTTCGAGTGCGTGTGCACGAATTCGTGTTCTTCCGCCCGTTGAAGGGACTATTTTGCGTAGATCTCATTCTCGACCGGTAGAACGTTACCCCGGAACTTAGTTTCGAGTAAAACGAAGGAGATATCGAGAAACGAGTATATCGGCGTAATTTCTCTCATTAATCAATCCCGTTCGCGAGGGATCCATCGTTTCGAGAGAACACGCTCACCAGCGCGCGCGCTTTCGCGTCGGTAGTCTGCGTCACTGGGTCGGCCGGGGTCAACCGTCGTCTGCTACTACGGTACGCCGTCTGCTGCTTTTGTTAGCCGTGTTACCCAGTGGGAGAGGAGGGCGGAAGCCCCGAAAAGGGAAAGGAGATAACGGGTGGGGGGAGAGGGAAGGGTGCCGCGTAACGGCGGGTGTTTGTAAACAGTATCTGGGCTGGGAAAGCGTGCGGATCAGCTGTGCTTTCACTTTCCCGGTCGCGGAGGGAAGGGGTTGCGTCACTGGTTTACCTGCCTGCGGTGTCGGAGCAGCCAGAGCAGCTCCGTATCGGTGGGAGAGGGGGGTTCGGCTGGAGGAGGGCTTTCCCGCGCTTTCGTGCTATTCCCGAAGCCACGTCGGCCGCGTGCCCGAAGCAGACGTTCTCATCGTGTGGGTGTGTGTTGGGGAGGGGGGGTGATGATGATGATGATGGTGATTTGCGATGTTGACATGTTGCTGGCTGCGCTCTAAAGGCACGCGGGTCACGAGCTACGTTCACTCGGGTGCGTGTTTGTCTCTTGTGTGACGGTCAGATTGGTCGTGGTAACAGCGTCTGCAACATGTACAAGCAAACGTGCCGGCAGACGATAGTCGTGGTTGTATTTGCGGCGAGCGCGGTGTCTTTTAGCAGCCTCGGGGGGAAGGAACGTGAGAGTGGCGGTCAGAAGTTGTTCTGCTGACGGCGGCGAACTCCGCCGAAATATCGCTCCCTCGATCCGCGTCTTCTGGGATTCAGGAATGAGCAGCACGAATGAGCAGTCACGTGGCTGTGCAACGTCTTTTTTTCTTCCAATGGACGTACTTGCAGCTTTTTAGCAGCCAGAAAAATTTTCTTTCATATTTATTTTTGTCAATTTTAGGTATTGAGTGTGCCTTCAATGACCCGCGACTTTGATGGATTTTCTTTGCTGTTTGTGTCTAAACCATAAAAAACGGCACGTGACCACGGAGAAGAGAGTGAGCGCAACTCAAACTGGCCGGTTCTCGATCGGCGGTTTTCGGGCGAAGAGAGGACGAATTTCCAGCCGAAAATTCTGTTGAGGGTAATTGGGCTCTCATATGTCATGTACAAATAAAAATCATGGCGAGCTTAAATACCCTGGCAATGTCCCTTCAAAATAATAATTAACGTCACTGACTAAAAAAAATATATGTTATTGGTTTTCACTAATCCACGCTTCACCTCGCCGCTACAGTAAGGCTGTCTTACCCTCGGGCAAATTGCCACGTGCATTTACTTTAAACGGGTAAAACCTGTTTTTTTTTTTTTTGTGTGTGTGTGTGTTTTTCAAAAGGTTTCTTTGCCTTAACTGCTAGCAAAAGTCCTTCCTAAACGAGTCTAGTACTTTTGTTTGGGAGTGTAGTGAAAACCACGAGAGCACAATATAAAGGCGCATGTTTTTTTATTTATTTATCTATCCATTTACCAACAGCGCCTGACGGCATGATGGTGGAGGGATGCATCCATACAATATTATATGCATAACAAGAGAACAAAAGTGACCTTTTCGGAAAGCCACATACGTACACTCAAGAGGAGCACACACTAAGGACACTGGAAAACAACAAAGAACATCTCACAATTCGGCGAAAAAGAAGTTACGTCGTCCATCATTTCCGGAACTACTGAAGAAAGTTGGTTAGATTCACTGCTAGTTTTCGGGAAAGAAGAAAAAAAAGAAGATGACCTGAATTAGTTATGGTGCTCGAGGAGAATAATATAGCCGAAAACCGGACGACATTCGTATTCGCTTACCGTGATAACGCCTTCCAACTTGTTGCGTCTCGTGGCAGATATTACGATTCAGAGCGATTTTCTTGAAAAGTTAACGAGGTATAAGGGATCAGCAGTCTTTAAAATAACCCAGATTTTTTTCTTTTTTTTAGCTTGTTTCGCGATTGACGCGACGTCTTTATTCATTTTTTAAAAATATTATTACAGTCGTTGCTTTGGGCCAAAAGGTCGCCCCCCGACCACGCTCCGAAAACCCGTCTCGGTACGTCGTTGACCGATGTTTTCGAGGATCCCAAAGACACGGTCGTTCCGTCGCTTTTGTCTCCTCGTCGACGCGGCTTCGACAATAATAATAATTGGCAGCTCGGGGAAAAAAAAAAAAAAAAAGGCCAAACCTGTTTTGGCGTTGGGAGATGTCGCCTCGTAGAGCGGGCCGTCCTTTAACGCCGTCTTTTTTTCTTAATCCGTTCGCTTTTTTTTTTTTTTTTTTTGCCGTCGGAAGCGGCAACGTCGACGAGGCCCCCGTCGCCTCCGGGCTCGCAGCAGCGATGAATGGGGGAGAGCGGTCGATCGTTGTGTGTGTTTGCCTTTGTTGTGGCTTCCGCTTGGAACGGCGCAGCTTGAATGGGAACACGCGGCTATGGCGGGCGGGCCGTGCCGAGAGACTTCGTGTGGCTCGCCTCTGCTTGGTCGGTGCCGACGTTTCACCGAGGAGGATATACGGCCAGAAACCGGGGGAGAGGAGGAGTCGAGAGCGGTGCGGGGACGGAGAGCACCGAGCTCTTGGAATGATTAGGCGGTAGACGGAAAGCTGGTTGCTTTTTTTTTTTCTCACTGTGCGAATGGTGAGTACGAGACTAGCGGTGCACCGGCTAAATTTCTCGTTTACAGCGTGGACCAGTGTCCATAATAGCGAGTTTTAGTAGACCGTGTTTCCCGCTCCGCTAGCCCTCCGCTACGAAGAAACCGCCACTGCGCCTGCGCGCCGATGGCCTTGGCTGTAGAGTTCCGGGTAGCGGAGGGGCTGAGCGGAGCGGGAAACGCGGTCTACTATAACTCGCTAATGTGGCGAATCTACCTCACGGATCCAGAACTCTCCGTATTTAAGCCCCGCCCCCCCCTCCTTACGCCCCTTTAAATAAAGGGGGGGGGGGGGGGGGATACTTTAGAAAACGTTTAATGACTACCAATTGCACATCTTTTCTCACGCACTGGTGCGCACTATAACAGCCTAGAAAATTTCTTGTAACCGAAATCAATATTTAAAAAAAAAAAATAAACAGAAAAAGATAGAAGTTGCGAAGTGAGCCTTTTCTAAAATACCGAGAAGGAAGCAGTCGCGGTGTTTGCTGCGACGCTTCGCAACTGCACGCAGGCTTTATCTCCTTTGGATCGCGTTTCTTTCTTTCCCCGGTGGTCTTCAGAAATAAATAATGCGTCTGTGTTCTACTTTTTGGAGTGTAATCAAACTCCGACTCTTTTGTCGACAGTGCGCTTCTCTGTGTGTGTGTGTGTGTTTTAAATTGCAGCTTTTTCCTGTTTTTATTTTCGACTTCGGAAATGTCGCGTCTGCTAAGTAGAGACTTGTTTTGTTAGTGTCACTTGGGGAGCGAGCCTGAAAACGGCATCGAGCCAATGGATGCGTTTACGTTGTTTACACTTGGCATTTCGCTGGCAGATCCGCGCCGGCGGCGAGCGGATTTTGGAGCCGGGTGACGTGTATTTACTCGTCGTCGTCGGAAAATCCGGATATGGGTCTCGGAACGGTCCAGATTTTCTACCACCGAAGAGCGAATTTCGCCCTCCCGGCTCCGAAATCCACTCACCTGGGGTGCGGATCCGCCCGAGAATTCGCAAGCGTAAAGTTAAACGCACCATAACAAAAGCTTCAAAAACTAAAAAAAGAAAACCAGTCATGTTGAGATTTTCGTCGCATTTTGCCGATCTCCGTCCCACGACAAATTCGCTTCTTGACACGAGTGCAATTGTATATAAAAACATGTCCTCTACTTAACCAAATCGTCCCTTTGAAGAAAAAATATAAGGGCTGAAAAAATATCTTGTTTAAAATAACAGGGAAAAAAAAAGCGACCGGCTGGGCGGACGAATAGTGGCATACGCGACATGCCTACGTATTCTCCCTACTTTTCCCGCGAAGCTATCCCTCTGGTGCAGTTTTGACCCGCAAGCGTATTTCACGGGGGGTGCCCTTTGCACAACGACAGGAGGGAGGGAAAGAGTAGGCAGGTATACAAATAAATTGCGCAGATCCGCCGGGTTTCATCAGGCTAGCGTTAGGGACCTTGTCTCTTGGGGTGAAATCGTTAGCGCGGGAAGAAACTGTTGGAGGGATACTTATCTGGGTAAACAAAAATAGACGTGCAGATTTCCATAATAATAAGAATTACAAAAAAAGTTAGTTGTTCACGCAGCGGGCGTTTAGTCTGCCCACGGTAAATGATAATTTATCCAGTGCGGTACCACCGCTAGCCTGGGGTCTTTAACGCGCATTAATCGCTAGTGATACACATCGACACGCCGGCACGATGCTCATCCAGATCGAAGCGAGCAGGGGTGGGGCTAGACACCATGATCTGTACAAAATCCAATGCCCCATTCGGCTGATTGACTGGCCCTGACAGTACAGAAACGACAACCATAAAGTGGTTTTCAATTCCAGACGTGTTTTACCTGTCCGAAAGCGGCGAAGCACGCTCTGCCGCACTAACGAATGCCGATCCAGCGGGGAGTTGAGAAAGGAAGCCGTCGTCGTGCAGCACGACACGCGAATTGCCACGTGACCCGTGAATCGCACATGGCACGCTGCTTGCCTGCCCGCCCGCTGCCGGCAGAACGAGCTGAGGAGGAGGGCTGGGTCGTTGACTTCCTTTTTCCCCTCCCCTGACCGGCCTTTTCTCTTGCATTCGTTTTTTCCCCCAATGTTCCCTCCTCTCCGTTCGGGCGCTTCGGGTCGCGATATGCCTTTTTTTTTGTTGTTGTTGGTCGTCTTGGGGGAGGGGTGGTGGCAAGGGCGAGGCGTTGCTATTGGCAACCGGACGGGGGTGGCGGTGCCGGAATTTCAGGGTCAGCGGCACTCTCTTTGTCTCTTCCCCTCTACCTTTGTTGCGGGCGAGGAGGGTCTCTGTCGGTCTCTGGCGTTCCACCCCCCACAGTGATGTGGTACTGTGCTGTGGCTGGGATGCGTCGTGACTGTGCCAACAGGGGGCTCTTTATGTTTGCTGCCCCGAGAGAGAGAGAGGGGAGGCTATAAAGGAGAGAGAGAGAGAGAGCGAAGAATGAGAAACGAGTATTCTCCCGGGTTGTCGACGTCAACGACGTTTCGTATGTGCTCGTCATCGTGGCGGCATCAATGCTCAACGAATCCGCGCCCTGTTTGTTTCACGCCCACTTTTTATTCGCCTAATGCCTCGTCGATCGCCCAAGTTTTGGTCTCGAGCAAAGACTTGATCGACATTTCTATGCGAGAGCTCGAGATCGTATCAGCAACGGTTTTTGGTCCCGGTGGGCATTGTCGGTCCTTGGCCCCGGTAAAATGATTCTTCGAGAGCCTTTCACGAGCCTCATGTACTAGCGGACGTATTGTTCGCTCTATCGAGTGTCGAGGCACAACCCTCCAGCATTCGCCCTGCCAAGGAGACGCTGCCTCTTCACCTGTTGCCGACCATAGAAAGTTTAACACATGATTCGGTTTGAGAGTCCATCCAGGCAGCACCGTTTACCAGGGAGTTTTAATAGACGTTGAATGTACCCGATACTCCCCCATCGCCTTTGCACTTGCTTGGTGTCGTTATTATCGGGTATTGCATTATCAGAACCGTTTACTAAAACTCCCGAAAAAAACAAGAAACGCTAAACGTGGGGAAACAAATTTTCCTATCTATATCTAAAATTAAAGTTCGTCTAAATGATTCCAAGCTTCCATGATGGAAGCTTGAAATGATTGCGCTCTAACAACACTGCCAAATGCCGTCAGAATTGAAGTTCTTACATTCCTTTGATTTCCGTCGATGAGATATTCGAGACACTCGGTGGCCGAGTGGGCTAGCGCACACCAGCTCGGAGCACGGGGAGCGAAAGCACGCGCTGCAGAACCCAGCGATCCTGGGTCCAATTCCCACCCCTGCCCGTTTCGATCTGGATGAGCACCGCACCGGCGTGCGGTCGTGTATCACTACTGCGTGGTACACGTTAAAGACCCCAGGCTAGCGGTCATACTGCTCTGGCTCAATTGCTCATCAAACAAGTCGCATGTTGAGGCAGACTAACTTCAGGCTGTATAAACGTACATACACCAATTTTTCGTCAATACTTGGTTCCAGCTTGACAGCCGATGCTACAAGCGTGAGCATGTGGCCCCCTGCACTGCAGGAGCGCGCGTGCTTGGCAGGAACATTGAAAGCCCGGAATATACATGGGTAAAACGCTATCATCATCCCACAGGGGTACACTTTCGGCCGCAAATCGACAAATTCGTATTGTAACATAAATATTAGGCGAACATTTTTCTTTTTGACGAACATTCATTTTGAGACATCTGTCGTAACCAAATAACAAAACAAATGTTTTCCCCTATGTTTAGTGTTTTTTTAACTACGGTGAGAGGTCCTCTCACCGTAGTTGGGGCCACGAGTCACCGGGACGTCCGTGTTGTAGGGGCGTGGCACTGACTGGAGGCGTGATTCTATAATGATAATCCCGAGGTTGGAAACGCGTAACAATGATAATAAGAAAAACAAAAGGAACGAACGACCGCGCCCCTACAAACACAGTAGCTGTGCTATGAGGCGGCCCTGTCTTGTCGCCCATCTTGATTTGTTCCCAACCTCGGGTTTATCATTGTGGAGATAATTGCCCAGCTTGCCTGCGTTTTTTTTTTTTTTTTTCATTGCGCGAATTGGGTTTTTTGCGCGTCGACGGATACTGTGATACAGTTTGCACATTTCTTCGCATCTAGTTTTCTGTTTGCTTCGACATATTCCGTTCGAGAAGAGGCGGTCCAGACGGTAATTGCTTATTAGAAAGAAAAAAAGAAGAAAATGTATAAACTGAGTGAGACACGAACGTGGCCTACGCTCGTCTGTTCCCGATCGAGTATGTTTTCGCTTTTGTTAGTGTTTTTTTCTTAAAAATAATTTTGCTTTTGCATTTATTACTTTTTTCGTTTGTCGCTCTCCCGGTGACTTAAACCCACCGCTTCTCTCGTCATGCTCGTTGCCGCAAATGCTTCTTTCCTTGTGGAGCGGGCCGCAGCTCTGCTGCTGCTGCCACCTTTTACTCGATCCCTACCTGTCGCCGTTCAAAAAAAAAAAAAAAAAAAAAAAAAAGCTGTTAGAGGCGAGTGAAGCGAGGGAGATCTCACCCTCTAAGCTGATAGTGCGCGGGAAGGGAGGCGCTCGGTCGACGAGTAATAACTTGTATTGCGCAGTGAAATAATACGCAATTATGCGCAGGCCCGCAAAAGCGTGGAGTTCTTTCGTGACGGGATCACGCTTAGACGATGATGATGCGATGTTGGTGGAAAAGGTATGGACTCGGAGGCCCGCTTGCTGTTATTGTGGGCGACGTAGCCGTGGAAATGGAGACAATAGGTCCGTCTCCCACTGCGTGTCGATAGCCTGGTCAGATCGCGGTTCCCGCCTAGCTCCCGAAACCAGGGCTCTTTTTTAAAGCCTTGGAGGGAGGGGTGCGAGCGAGCGGTGTGGGCGTCCGCGTGCAAACGAGATGTGGCGTCCCGTTGCCGATTGGGTGGGAGGGAGAACGTCTTGGAAGGAAAAGGAGGGAAGCAAGGTCGTCGGTGTGCGTGCCACGCCGGGTACACTTCCTCCTCGTCTTGTTCTACGTGCTCCGGGCTGGCCCTCTTCGGTCTTTGACGCTCGGCAGCAGGCTTGACGGTCGCCTTTGATTCCTTTTCTTTTTTTTTTTTTTTACGGCGATAGTTGGTACGAGCGTGTCCCCACACTGGAAATGATGGCGTCCGTTGTCGTAGTTGGCGATGCGTGGCGTCCGCCGTCGGTGTTGCGAGTCCTCGGAAAAGATTGCCCGCTGCCCGCGGGGAATCCAACCTGTGTCTGCCGCGTCCGAAGCGGAGGACGTTACCACCGAGCTACGCCACAGCGTTAATAACTCCCTCTAAACTTTTTTTTTTTTTAGTACCCAATGTTACGAGGTGTCTTTGTAATACTCGATGCCCACTGCTCGCGTAAAAAAAAATTATAACAAAATGGACCTTTTCCGAGAAGCGTTCTGCGCACGCGCGAGCGCCCGATGCCAAGCGGCGGAAGTCGGAACGAAACATCGAGGAAATTCGGAAGGAGGCTGTATATCAGCGAGTAGAACACGTAACTGCAGCATTTATATAATTGTGTTACACAAAAAAAGAACGTCGACGGAAAGGAAAACACGACGTTTGGGTGGACGCCAGGGATGCCCCTCTTTAAAGTCGCGTTGGGCAGGCGCCGCTGCTCAGAGAGCGAAGAAACTGGTAGCGTAGCTCCCATTATCGATTGGTAGCGCAGGTAGGTCACCTCCTCGATTTTTGGTTCGTGCAGCCACCACCTGGTGCCGTCGGTATATGGAAAGGTCCATTACAGCTGTATTGCTGTCAGTGCCAAAAGGTCGTGCCGGGAAACGCGCTCTCAAGTGCCCTGAAAACAAAAAAAAAAAAAAAAAAAAAAAAAAAGAGAAAGAACACGTTTGGAACAAAATGGAACAAAACGTGTCTATTTTGTTCCGCTTGCTTTTGTCACAGGCAGCCCCAAGGTGCCCAAACGCAACGCCGATGGTCAACGACTTCGCCGTCACTTGTCGCAGCTACCGTTGTGACTCTAACGTGAATTAACGCAAAACTGCTCAAATTTTTGTTTTTCGGTTTGATTTGGTTGAATCTGGGGTTCGCCCTTTTCATTTATTTCTTTTATTTACCGATACTGTGAGCCTCTATCTAGAACATGCACAGGAGTGGCCATATACCGGGTGTTCTTTTAAGCTTAACAGATTTGTTTTAAAAAAAGCCGTGGAAGCACTCATGCCGCTTGTGGAGGTGAGTTATACGGCCAGGGGGACATATTATAGGGGGCTAATCGTAACGATTAGTCGGCTAATTAATTAAAATTCGTTAATTAACTTTTTTAATTAATGAAAATAGACATATGGTTCCAATTAGAAACTTGCTCAGTGTCATCGAAAACCACTGAATCAGTCATTTTCAGAAAGTCTTTCGGCGCTTGAGAAGCGTAGTATTGTACTAAAGTTACCACTCGTGGAGCAGGTACAAGGCTAGGGCTTGATACGAGACGGAAAACTCGCGCGGGCGCCTTATCGCAACCGCTAGCTTTGTACCTGCTCCACGAGTGGTAACTTTAGTGCACTACTACGCTTCTCACGCGCTCAAAGTCTTTGCTGAAAATAACTGATTTAGTGGTTTTCGATGATGCTGAGCAAGTTTCTAATTGGAACCATATGTCTATTTTCATTAATTAAAAAGTTAATTAACGAATTCTAGTTAATTAGTCGACTGATTGTTACGATTTGCCCCCTATTGTATGTCCCCCTGTCCGTATAACTCACCTCCACACGCGGCATAAGTGTAACTTTCACGTTTTTTTAAATAAATCTGTTAAGCTTAAAAAAAAAAAAAAAACACCCTGTATATGTAAAAAAAGCAAGAAAACAATCATGCACACACAATTTACAAAAAAAAAAGAAAAAGAAAAGACGAAATCTTTGACGTTTTTTTTTTCTTTTTGTTTTTTGCGTGTGCCAAATTACAGCCGCCATTGCCGGCCTTCTCCTGTCTTACCGAGATATGAAGAGGGCTTTGGCGAGCCTCCTCAAAGGCAAACGCTGGGGAGAAGGACGCTGTCGAATCTAAAATGGCAATAACCTGCCCTACTGTGGTAGGGATGGAGGCAAGTGATAAAAATAAGAGGAAACAAAAACTTAGTCGGTTATGGCGGCGCCCATTCACAGCTGCTGTAAAGCATCTATATATGTTATAGGCTAAGAATGATCCCACACAATTATCTTCTGTGAAGAAGGACAATCTTAGTGGTGTGCAATGCACGTTGTGGAAGCTCACTGTAGGCTCGCGCGCAGCCATAGTTACTGTAATGTACGCTAGGGGTTCAACTGGCGTTATGTCTACGCGACTTCCACAATCGCCAGTCTACACTTGTCTGTGCTCCTGCGTACTCCTATGGAAAAGCGCGCGTGCGTTTTGTCTCTTTGCCGGAGAATAACGTGGATCACTTTTGTTGTTTGGGTCGTACCGATTTCTATGTTCCTTCATTGACATTGTGTAAAGGTGTGATTTCCATACTTACATCATTTTTATTTATAAGTGAGCGATGTCAAGGTCGCTATATTTCAGGCCCAAACCTGCGTTCACAGAATGTCTGTAAGCACCAAACGTCGAATCTAAGCAAAATAACGGTCGAAACGAATCTACAGTATATTCGAAGTTCGCCAGCATTCCGGTGACGCTTATATTGATTGCTAATATGCAAGTCCTGACACACACGTGTGAAAATGGCCCGTCGCGCATCTATACGAGCGATTAAAAGCGTCGAAAACGTTAAGAAGGTAAAGTACTCGGGCTATGAAAATGTCTCTGTTGACTCTTTCCTCTGCCGGGCAGCTTTTATCGGCACCTGTTTTCTGGCTTCTGCCTATTTTCAAAGGCTTGGGGCGTGCGGGTGATGGTTTTGAACGCAGAACAGGCACCTTCGCACATGTGCGCGAGTGGTAAGGATAGAGCGATATCTATTTATTGCAAATCGGACACGATCTGGACCGTGTACGTACGCGGGGAGTTACTGATCCAGTGTTACTGCGTAGTTCTTGCTCTCTCTCTCGGTTTCCCCACACGTGGTTTGTCCGCTCAAATCGTAAATTAAAAAAAAACAAAAAAAAAACAAAAAAAAAACACTCGCCGGCGTTTTGTTAACTCGAATAGTGCACGTGAATGCAGGTATGAAGCTGTTTCAGCACCGTTTAAGGATATGCATTTGAAAGAAAAACACCATAACTGACCAATATTTGCATTTAAACGATTGAGAAGTGTCCCAAGCTATTTACTACGCCATAATTATTCGTAATGTTTGCTCTTATAATCCAACGCAGAAAAAAAAAAAAACTGCACCGGCTTTTTTTTCTGTAGAAATGCATTACCGAAGGTCTGTTTTCGAACGGCTGCTGCCTGTTTCAATTTGTAGCAGCGCACCAGCCGAACCTCTACCGTACATTATGATAACTGAACGCGTACAGCAGCGACGGACCCAACTATGGCCGGCAGCGCGTTGTCCGTGGAGGCGTTGACGCCGGTGGCGCCGGGGAACGCTATCCGCCCGGTCCTGCTCGCGTGCAGGCTGCAGAGAAGAACCGATTTCGAACGCGGCTCTTTCGTGGAGCTTTGTCCAACTGATCACCTTGAGCGCCGTTCAAAAGTTGCCCACGCGCACTCTCCACTTCTCAAGTGCCGCAGGAAGTTGTCCGCCAGTAATGACTTTGTCGTCGCGGTGTGCAGAACGGAAAAAAAGTCGGACTCTCTCCCGAGCCTCTATAAACATGTCACAAAACGGAAGAATGTTTAAAGAGACGACGGCAGATATGTGCAGGCAGACGAAGGCGGGGTTCTGGGGAAAATGTGGAAATCGAAAGGAAAGGAAACATAATTTTCATACAATTTACAAAACCTGCTTAATCAAAAAAAAAAAAAAAAAAAAAAAAAAAAAAATTCGCCACACGTATTTTTATTTGTGTAAAGGCATGTCCCTAAACTTTCGTATTTGATCACCAGTATTACATTCAAGCAGGGTTTCGGATTTCTTTGACGCTTGGTTTACTTATTAGGTGCAACAAGGACGGTTTTATTTTCCTAATTAAACTGTGGCATTAAAAAAATAATAATAATAATAAGGTGCAAAGAACTCCTGGAAAGTAATCTATACCGGCAAAACAACTTTGACAACCTATTAAGAAATGTATGGCGATTTCATTCTCGCTATCTTATTTATAGTTTTCCGATAATTTACGATCATTTGTTTTTCGATAGTTTATTGTCAATACTCTTTTGTAAAAGATGATTTCTGCCGTTTTCACAATGTCTTTCAATAGGGTTTAGATTTTTCCTCGATAGTAATTGAAAACCAGACAGTGTGTTGGTGAATAGGTACGAATACTCGGAAAGGAAGAACATGAAAGACAAAGACGGAAACGGGACTTTTTTTTTTTTTTTCAAAAAAGTTTTGTTTTTTCTTTTCCTGTTTTATCGTTTCAAGTATTCGTTCCTCGATAGTTATGCGGAAATCCCTAATAATTGCAGATGCGTTTTTCCAATGAGCTTCACGACATTTCCGGGACGGACACTCGACGCCACTTGGTAAAATAGTGTCGAATCCATCGATAACTCAACTATAGTTGCCTCTGGATAGTTTCGCCATAGCCATCGTTTTTCGCTAGTCGGCTATCGAGAGTACGTACTATCGATAGTTTTTTTCACTATCGCTGGGTAGATTTGACTTCCACAGTTGATATGATCGACAATACTATCGGTAGTATTTGCGCGCACGTTCATGGTAAAATGTACCTTGTGATAACTTGCACGTATCTGACTTTGAATGCCTCGAACATCCTCTCAATGACCCAAGGTCTGACGTCGGTAGTCGTGTTGGATCTCAACGTGCCTCAATAGCTATTTGATTTTTTTTTTCTTTATTTACGCAGCAGAGAGGTG
This sequence comes from Ixodes scapularis, assembly GCF_016920785.2. Taxonomy (NCBI): domain Eukaryota; kingdom Metazoa; phylum Arthropoda; class Arachnida; order Ixodida; family Ixodidae; genus Ixodes; species Ixodes scapularis. The sequence continues at coordinate 91,325,603 of NW_024609879.1, read as the reverse complement.
TACCGCGACGTTCAGCGAAGAATTACCAACAGAACCGCGAGCACGCCGACACTAAATCCAGGCCACTGCAACTCGTACGGAGCTGACAGGATCTGGATCGTTGGATATTTTTGTTTCGGTGGACGTTTGGACTCGGCGGGCATTTTGCCACGCGTGCCAGCTGACCCGTTGAAACGTTTGGGCTCGACAGACATTTTGTCTCGTTGGACGTTCCGACCACACGCCCAAACGGGGGGCTCTCAGCGCCCGAGAGGAAGAGTGGTGCGAAAGAAGGGGAAGACCCCACGCACGCACTCGTGCCCGTGTCTGTTCTCCTCGAGAACGAGGCTGGTTCCGAGGTGGCTGATGTTTCCTAGGAGGCGTCCTTTCCTCTCTTCAGCGAAGTCCTGTACCCGCTTGGTTAGTTTTTCCGTTAGGCTCGATTTATTTATTCATTAATTTCTCAAGGCCGACGGATCGAGAAAAAGGTAAATTAAAGCAGTAAAAAAAAAAAAAAAAAAATGAAAATAAAAATAAACACATTGAAAGGGAGGGTTTAAAGAAAGGAGTTACCAGTAGCAGTTTTGAACCATTCAATGTAAAATATTTGCTGCAAAAAAAAAAAAAAAATGGCTAGGTGGCGCAAGTAGCCGCCTGATTCAAACTATTGGGTTTAGCCGTTTATATCTATCCATGCACGCTGCGTGTCTTCCCGGGTCCGGGTGGGATGAAACCGAGACAGTCCCGCTCTAGCCGATGTGTTCGTCGAATCGGCCTCGCTAAAGTGCAGTTGGCTAAGCCAAGTTAACCGTGTCGCACCTTATTTTTAGATTTTATTATTTATAAACGAAATAATACGGGCATTCGCTTGAACTGAATTTATGGCCGAAAGCTAGTCACCGATCCATCACAAATAAGAAATAACGTGAAAATTTACAACTCGAGGCATGTACACTTAAAAAATTCAAAAATAGCAGCATTGGGTTCGTTAACACTACACACACACACACAAAAAAAAAAAAAAAAAAAACCGGTGAGTACACTTGAGCGCTTAGACAACACATTTCGTTAACACTTTGGATTAGTTGTGACAAAATAAAATTCTGAAGCGCAGTGTTTTGGTTGGAAGAATGAGAAGTTGTCTTTGGTATATCGTTGGAAGTGGCGTCCTGTGTGTTTTCTTCGTTGCTGGCCGTGGTCATTATTGAACGTCGGGATCGTGACATGGCCCCGTGAAGCGGAGCGCGAGTTTGTCCCAGTATGCAAGATCCGTTCACGACGAAACTCTCGGAGGACGTTAAAGTGATCCCCCGTTCTTAAAACTCTCTTGCCCGGAATGACGTATTTGGCGCACGCGGCACGTGTCGGTATTCGCGTCTCCAGCTGGTTGCTCGCCCTCCCGCGGCGGAATCGGCAAGCGCTCTAGTGAGGGTCCCCCGATTCTCCTGCTCAGCGGGCACGGCGGAACTGCTCGCGATTAGTGCACGGCAAGTGTCATTTCCGAAAGCAAACAACACTATTCATCGTCCCAACGTAGTGCTGCAGTCTATATGAGATTGTACCGTACTAAACAGTTGTAGTATTGCATATAGAAGCGAACGCAGGCGCTGTGCTTTTTGGGTTAGAGTTGCGTGCCTCACGGTTGGTGCGTGCGCCTCATCGCCATGCGCCATCCAAGACCGCAATTTTGGGCTCCGCGCTGACGCAAACACACCGCGCTTGCGTTCGCCGGTATACGCAATACTAAAACACAACTGTTTCACCGGCTTCTATCGCCAACGAAACCTGCTGCAGTGAGCAGACGTTCAAGCAGGTAGGGGTTCCTTCGAACTGGAAAGGCTGAGATTAACAAAACGACGGCGAAAAAAAAAAAAAAAAAAAAAAAAAAAAAGAACGAAAGTAAATACATGTAATAAAAAGGTTGGTAAATAAAAATATATTTTTTATTTTTATTTTATTTTTTTTTTATTTCGGGGCATTTGGTCTGGAAGGATTTTGGAGGCGACTTTGTAGCTCTTGCCGATTGTCAAAAGTCGCGACTTTGATAGCAAAATATGCTTTACCCACAATGAATGTAGTTTACACAGATTTCTCGCATTAGCGAGAATGTCTTTATTCATCTTAAACTATTTTTATTTTATAACTTGGCAATTAAAATGCTGCATTTGGCACCAGTGATGATAATTAGCACACTTTTGATTGTCGTACTTGTTCGCGCGTTTGAAATTAGATTGATAAGCTACGAATTATATTAGAGCCTGAAAAATTGCGTATTTAAATGTCAGAATTTTAATATTATTATTATTACAAATCGCGGCAATTTATGCCCGCAATTAACGCCACGATCCCAAAAATACGCCGTTTAACCATAAAAGTCTTTTCAGAAAGATATGACTTTTGTTTTACTTTTTAGCATATGAAAAACTCTGACATCGTTATCACGATAGACAGACAGTCAAACACGGGATGCATTATAAAGACCTATGCGTCACGCGTTGCTATATCTAAACACACGCACACACGCGCGCGCGCGCGCGCGCACACACACACACACACACACACACACACACACACACACACAAACACACAAACACACAAACACAGACAGACAGGCAGACAGACAGACAGACAGACACAGACAGACAGACACAGACAGAGACGCGCACACACACAGACGCGCGCACACACACACTCTCTCTTTCTCCCCCCCCCCCCCCCCCCCCCCCCCCCTGTCTGACTCAGATCCCGTCTTTGGGTTGTTGTACTGAGAACAACGTTTATTAATGGATGTTTTGTGGACATAGTGTAAAAAATTGGAATTGTTCTGTTATTCTTGCACTGGGAATAATGTTAAAGGACAGAACCGAATAAAAGGCCCGCAGTTCATTATTTCACATGACAATATGCAGCGAGAACGCAGAAATATTGGCACTGATTTTATCTTAAAGGGACACTGAAATCTGGCAAATTTTTTGAAGTGCCCGAGTCGAACATGTATTTCACAAAATAAAGTCTCCGTGAACAACCTTAGCTAAATAATTGCGTCGTGAGGCAGATCTTGAGTTATGAAAGAGTCCGAAATAGAGGTTAGTTTCGGTTTCTGCCTTCTGGTGTAAATATTACTCTAAACACCGTTTTTGTTTTCAGAATAAAGAGGTGACCTGCGCTCATAACACTTTAGCTTCCTCGTATAGCCAGAAATAATTTGTGTCTCTCAGTGAAACCAGCACACTAGACAGGCTCATCAGCGGCACGCACCTCCGACCCTCACTATAACCGCCACCTATAGTTAACTGGAGTCGCGAAGAGCCCGTAGGGGAGCAGCGGTAGATATTCAAATTCCAGGCGAAAGAGGAGGAAGTTGAACCAGACTGAAATTTCGAGAAGATTGCAGGCACGGGGAACAACCCACGTCGCGGAAAAGAGAGTGTACAAGAGTGTACGAATGGCGTCGACAGTTTGGCGCTTGTCTGAGCGGCCTCAGATCAGACTAAAGTCGTTACATAAAACTTAAAAAAAAAGCGTTTTTTTTTTTTAGCTTTAGTTATTTAATTATTATTATTTTTTTTTTTTGCTACGAATTTTGTGGGGCCTCCTTTTGGGGTAACCCCGGCACACTTTCGGGTCACGTATATTTCCAAATTTTCTTCGTATCCTTCTTTCATCGAAAGAGTGAATTAAGTCTGGCTGTGCTAAAGTGGCCATTCCCAGAAGATAGCGTGTATATTTGACTTCGGAAATACTGCGAAACCCGCCGTCTAGTTCAGAAGCTGAAGCGGTTGGGGGATATGTGCGCACTGGTGGCACCATGTTTCAACTCACGCGAGAAAGAGCAAATAGGGGGCGCAAGCCGCCGCCCAATGAAAAGGGTTCCTCTCCATTCATTTATCTATTCAGGTCCATTGACCCGTTGACTTGTTCCACACGCTTTTCTCGAATATTAGTCCCGGTCAACCTCCAACGGCCTTTGTAGTCGGGGTGAAGTGAGCCCGGGTCGGCGTATTATTTTGTTCGACCGGTAGCGCTCTACGATAGCACGGTATTCCGGACATCGGGACGCCCTTGGAAGTATCTTCATTACCGTCGGACGATCCGCTAATACGGCAAGGTCGCTCCGGTAACTCCTATAATACTCTCCGATACTCCGCCAGCGCCTCTGCGCACTCATCGCATTGTTGTGGGGCGTCGTTATCGGAGTTGTTGGGACGACCTCCTGAAGCTCCCCGAGGCTGCTCCTGTGCAGTGGAACGCGGGGACGATCTGCTCAAACTCCCTATTGGCTGAATACGAACGGTGAATTTCTCATGGGCGAAGTGCGGACGGGAGGGATTTGTTGCGGCTTGAGATGGACTTGATTGACTTCTTGTGAGCTGGATGTGAGGAAGCTTCTCATATCCCTTGCTTCTGATTGACTGGATATGGACTTGGATAATTTCGCGTGGGCCGTCAATTTCTCATGGCCAGATGATGAACTGCAGATGTTTCAGATTGGCTGGTGGCCTACCCGGAATGTTGTTTTTTTTTTTTTTGACTGGTGATTGATCCGAAATTTTTCTGAATGGCTGATGATGGATCTCGGGAGGCTTCTGATTGGCTGGAACCTTGAAGGATTTAACGGTGGTCGGGAAATTTCTCTGCACCATTGCCAGGAGGTTTGCCAGAGCTGGATGCAAGTTTCGAAAGACGTACTGAGCCGTATGGATCCAGGCTTCGCTCGTTACTACACTCTACTCCGCGTCAACTATTTTCTGCCGCGGTGTCCAGGCGTGTACCGGTGCGGAACTACGTGGCTTCCTCTTTCTCATTCGCTCGACCAAGTAGCTTTGAGAGCGTTGAAGCGTCGACAACGTAGCGCAAGGTAGTCGACACCGAGCGTAGTGGCTCCGGAACACGCCGTCTTTACTGTCTCGGCTGCCTCCTCTGTTTCGAGGACGCGCACGTTTGGGAGATACTTTACATTGGCTCGAATGTGAACAGCTTGAACGCGAGAACCCTTTCCTCCAACTGTTTGTGCCAGGCGCCCGAAACGGGAATTGACTGCTGCCGGGCCTCGGTTATTCGGATGGATGTATAATTGCGCGAAATTACAGTTTTCTTTTTTTTTTTTTTTTTTTGAAGTGGAGGGTTGAGCCTTGGCACTCGTATCGGTCTTCCATCATTAGGCCAGAAATTGAGAACCGGTTTGCCCCGTGTCGCCGGTTTGCGGTCCTTTCGCAAGTTTTGATTCGCGTCCGACCTTGCCTCTCTTTCCCTTCCCCCCTCTCTCTCGAGAGAGAGGGAGAGAGCGGGACGAAGCCTTCTTTTGACTTGATGTAAGGCGTTGCGTCTGTGGGTATGGTGTGAGTGCGGCGCGTGCGTGCCCATGATGCCGCGGAGAAACTACCGTGGATCCTGTTCGTGCCTGCGCACGTGGCTTCGTGTAGGCGCGGTTGCGCTCAACGCCTCTCTTGCTCCCGTCGGACGTCGTCAGCCTTCGTTAGCACACGTAGCTCATAACGAGGGCTCCGCGTTTTCAGATAAATCCGATAGAATTCGAAAAACGTGATTACCTAGTGATGCGACTGAAGGCTCAAGTCGGCCGAGAGCTCACTTGCACGCGAGAAACCAGAGCTTCAATGGGGAGAGAACGTTTTCGCCGTCCCGCAACTCTCTCCGGAACCCGCTATGATAGCCGGAACTCTACAGTCAAGGCCATCGGCGCGCAGGCGCAGTAGCGTCTTCTACGTTGCGGAGGGCTTAGCGGAGGGGGAAACGCAGTCTTCGAAAAATCCCTATTTATAAGAAGCCCTCATCTCTTCAGCTTTATTTTGAGTTCACCCGTGGGCAAACCCGCATTGAACCGTCCGCGAGGCGGTTCAATAGGGAGTTTCAGCAGGTCGTTTCCACACGAACGCTTCGCCCTCGAACGCATCCGTGACGCCACTGCGCATGCGCCCGCGAGTCGTTCGGAGAGTCGGGAGGCTCTTCTCGCAGGGTTCGCACAGACCCTTGAAATCCTTGAATGTCCTTGAATTTGATAACATTAATTCAAGGGCCCATGAAACTCCTGAGATATAAGTGAGCTCCTTGTAATCCTTGAAAATTTAGTGGACTTTGCTTCAATATAGCAAATGAACGACGTATTTCCGTAAGTCGCACTGATTTCAAAAACGCGTTTACTGAGGAATGTTCGCGAAAACATGTAGTCTTGACAGGAGACCAATAGCAGCAAGTTTCGGTTTCGAATTAAAACTTGTGTTTGGGCGAGTTGGTTCATACTGATTTAAAAGGTTAAAAAGCGCAACACAACAAGGACAATGAAGACACGAAGACGACAGGACGGGCGCTAACTCACAACTGATTTTATTAAAAACAACACTGTCACTTTTATACACAAGATCGTATGCCAAACTTGCACTGCAACCAATCACCACTCTCACAAGCAGCTATCTTGAAACATTACTTCTTTCTGAAGCAAAAAGAGAGAAGGCGTGCTAACGCATTTGTCATCTTTCTTTTTGATATAAAACGCCTCTATAATCTCTCTCTCGGTCTTATCTTTTGATTTCTTTAAAAACTTGGTTTCAGCCAAAAGAGGCTTACAGTCAGCACATCGCCTGCAGTGGTCTGCCAGGTGTCCACCCGCGTTGTTCTGCACAGAAAGATTATGCTCGCGTGCCCTATCGTTAAAACAGCGCCCGGTTTGTCCAATATAAACTTTTCCACATCTTAATGGAATTTCATAGACAACATTGGTCACACATTCAGTGTACTGTACAGCATGCTTTTTTGAACAAAGTGCTTTTTTCTGCCGTGTAAGCATCGAACAGATTTTCGAGAGCTTGCAAGTGATTCCTTATTGGCATGTGATTCCTTATTGGCATAAAGTGTCTCACAACATTAAAAAGATAGCTAGTAGATACGATGTAAATGTTGTTTTTTCAGCCCCTTGCAAGCTCTCGAAAATCTGTTCGATGCTTACACGGCAGAAAAAAGCACTTTGTTCAAAAAAGCATGCTGTACAGTACACTGAATGTGTGACCAATGTTGTCTATGAGATTCCATTAAGATGTGGAAAAGTTTATATTGGACAAACCGGGCGCTGTTTTAACGATAGGGCGCGTGAGCATAATCTTTCTGTGCAGAACAACGCGGGGGGACACCTGGCAGACCACTGCAGGCGATGTGCTGACTGTAAGCCTCTTTTGGCTGAAACCAAGTTTTTAAAGAAATCAAAAGATAAGACCGAGAGAGAGATTATAGAGGCGTTTTATATCAAAAAGAAAGATGACAAATGCGTTAGCACGCCTTCTCTCTTTTTGCTTCAGAAAGAAGTAATGTTTCTAGATAGCTGCTTGTGAGAGTGGTGATTGGTTGCAGTGTGGGTTTGGCATACGATCTTGTGTATAAAAGTGACAGTGTTGTTTCTAATAAAATCAGTTGTGAGTTAGCGCCCGTCCTGTCGTCTTCGTGTCTTCATTGTCCTTGTTGTGTTGCGCTTTTTAACATTTTAAATTCGGTTTCGAAACCGGCAGCGCCTGCGTCGTCTGGCGACGAATGCGAGCCAGAAATCCAATCCAATCCAACGCGAGTTATAGTAACGGTCGGTCGGTCGGTACTCGGTCAGATTCGGTATACTCGGTCCGTGCGTCGGCGTCGCGCGTCATTTCTCGGCGAAAGTTCGCATTTGTGCTGTGTGCAATGCCTGCAACTTTACTTTGACAGTACTTTGACAGGATGCCAGGCGGAAAGTGCAAGTTTCAGTCTGCGTGGCTGGAGCACAGCGAATATCGTCACTGGGTGAGGCCGGAGACAAGCGACCCTTGTCGAGCGAAGTGCGCAGTATGTCAGAGGTCGGTCGACATTGCAACAATGGGGGAGTCGGCGTTGAAGAGCCATCAGAAAAGTGCCAAGCACCGATCCAAAGTTGCGGCAGGCGAGGGCTGCTCTTCCGTCACGAGTTTTTTGCAAGCCGCAAACGTCACAGAAACGACTTATCAGCGGGAAAACACGGAAACATCCTCTCGAGCTGCGACCCTTGACGAAGACTGCAGAAGGCACGACTCCGTGATTGAAGCCGAAATTTTGCGGACGATGAAAGTTGTGTCTTCACACTACTCATACAGCTCCAGCGGATCAGCTTCCGAGTTGTTCCGAAAGATGTTTTCGGATAGCGATATCGCGAGAAGCTTCACTTGTTCGGAAAAAAAATGGACGTACGTCGCGTGCCATGGTCTGCGCCCATTTTTCGCTTCTCAAGTCTTGGACACGATGGAGAAATCTGAACATTTTGTTGTCCTTTTTGATGAAACGTTAAACGAATACCGGCAAAAGAAACATCTTGATGTTCACGTGAGACTGTGGAGCAATTCTGAGGTGACAACAGGGTATGTGACATCGGCATTCATGTTCCACAGCACAGCGGACGACCTCATGAAGAATTTGACGAAAGCGCTGGCGTCCTTTCCGATGAACAAAATTGTTCAGCTTTCCATGGATGGCCCCAATGTCAACTGGAGCCTTTTCCACAAGTTCCAGCAGCACATGAAAAATGACTTTCAAGTTCTGTGTTTGGATATTGGATCGTGTGGCCTTCACACAGTGCATAATGCCTACAAAGCTGGAATGCATGCAACGGGATGGCCAGTTGACACATATTTGTCCAGCTTATTCTCACTCTTTCATGATGCACCGGCCAGGCGAGAAGATTTTATTCGAGAGACAGGGAGCAGTGTGTTTCCACTTCCTTTTGTATCTCACCATTGGATCGAGAACGTGCCCGTACTGGAAAGAGCCCTGGCCACATGGGAGCGCTTGAAGCAATACACTGAAGCAGTGAGTGGCCGCAGGCTGCCCGTGCCAAAATGCAGAGCATATGAAAACGTCAGTGCTTTTCTAAATAACCAGCTTGCACTTGCAAAATTGAACTTTTCCCTGAATGTTGCCATGGTTGTGCAGACTTTCCTGACTGTTCTTCAGGGTGATTCTCCCAAGACGTATTTGCTGGCAAAAGAACTTGAAAGTGTTCTGAGGAGCCTTCTGTCAAGGTTCGTAAAGTGCTCTGTAATGACAGAAGCCACCAGCATCACGAAGCTGCTGCGAATTGATGTTGAAGATGCTGCCGTTTACACAGAAATTGAAAAGGTGGATGTTGGACGTGCAGCTGAGAAGATTTTGAAATGCTGCAAAGCGAGCGCCAAGTGTATTCTTGAGTTTAGGTACGAGTGCCGGAAGTTCCTTGTGAACATGATCCTGAAAGTCATGGAGAGAAGTCCCCTGAGGTACCCTGTCGTTCGTGGGTTGTCATGTTTCGACCCCACAGAGATGTCCAAGACAGACACGTGCCTTGGGAAGCTAAGAATTGTGCTTAACTGCCTAATCGACAACAAGCTTCTCTCTGAGCACAAACGTGACATTGTGTGCACACAGTACATTCAGTTTTGTCTAGAAAAACGGCATGAACTACAAAACTATGAAAACGATCATGAACGTCTTGACAGTTTTTTTCGTGCGGCTGCTGAAGCACGATGATTCATTCTCGCAGTTATGGGCTGTGGTGAAACTACTTCTCCTGAGCCATGGGCAGGCCTCGGTGGAAAGAGGCTTCAGCATCAACAAGCAGGTTGCGGTCGAGAATTTGGCAGAGCTGTCGTATATTTCTCAACGAGTTATCTGCGAGGAATGAAAAGCCATGGTGGCCTGCTGAACGTTCCGATTTCAAAGGAGTTGAAGACGTCAGTGCGCCAAGCCCGGCATAGGTACGCTGCGTACCTAGACGAACAAAAGAAACAAGCACTGTCACGGCAGGTGGCTTCAAAGAGAAAAGAGCTCGAGCAAGAGCTTGATAGGATGCACGGAAGGAAGTCAAAGCTTCAGAAAACTCTCAAGTGCCTGCTGGAATCTGCGGACCGTTTTTCGAAAGAAGCTGAAGCGAAAAACGACCTTACCTACTTAGTCAAGGCAAACAGCTTTCGTCGAACTGCTAAAGAAAAGGAGCTGGAGATAGCTTCTGTGGAAAAAGAAATCCATGCGAAAACTGCGCTGCTTCCATAAGTCTTGTAAGCAAATAAAATTTTGCTAACACTCCTTGAATTTTGCGATTTTTCATCCTTGAAATCCTTGAAAACTCCTTGAATTTTCAGTCAAATATTCTGTACGAACCCTGTTCTCGTTCGTTTCTCCCATTCCGGCCGCTGGAATCGTCACCGCAACGCAGCCAGCACCGTTCACGACTCGAGTGAAAAAAAGATGGCGGTCAGTTCTGCGACCGCCTTCGCCGACCCAGCCGAGCGTTAAGCTTAGGACAGCGGGAGGCGATTTGCCGTCCTGTTAGTCTGCTTCATTTGAGAGGTTGAACCAAATCATTTTGAGGACTGCTTACAATGGTAAGCGATCGTGAATGCTGTAAACTGCGCATGCTAGTAAATTTTTGCGATCTGCTGGCAGACTAGCTGCCGTGCCGACCGCGAGCAGACGAAATGATTTGGTTCGACGGCACAGAACGTGAACGATCGTTCAAGTTCAAGATGACGGAGACACACTACATACACTCTAAGCCCGGTCCCACTTAGTAAGAGGGACATTTCTTCGATTTTTTCCCACTTAACTTTAAGGGGGGCGACAGACCTCTTAATATTACATGTAGATGCTCCCTCTTAATTAAGTGAGACACCACCCCTCTTAAAGTAAGCGAGGCGGCGTCTCCCTTAAATTTGAGGTCAGAGTCCCTTAATTAAGAGGGACAGTTTTTAGATATTTTCTTCCTTAAATTCGGAGGGACGGTGGCCCGCTTAAAATGCAGGGGCATAGTCCCCCTTAAGTCGGGGTCACGCTGCTTATACTTCATACAAAATACATTCTGCAGACATTTTCCGAAACGAGTCGCCTCGACATCCGCGCTTCGTACGCCACGAGGTAACCAATCAAGAGGTTACTTTGGCACGTGGTATACAAAGCACGGATGTCGCGGTGACTCGTATTGGAACATGTCTGCAGAATGTATTTTGTATGATGTATAAACAGCGTGACCCCGGCTTTAAGTTACCTCTGTTATTGTATCGTACAATTTCTGCTCCTTCGTGTTTTGAGTGTAAGCTGACATGCTGCACTGCACTTCTCGCACTTTTGCTGATATGGTTTAACCAAAGTATGTGTTAAAGAAAACAGTAACAATCTTTAAGAGTAAACACTGTTTTATTTGCCATGACACAAGAAAATATTTTGATATGTCTTCATCAAAATAATAATTCTATAACGATGTTCTGGAAGCTTTTACGAATAAAAAAAGACTTAGAACGACGCCAGAAATCGGCGTTTCTTGGAAGCTATCACACAAAAAATTTCGTGCTGCAGAGTGACTCATTTTGCCTATCATAAACAACAACAATACAATCGTGCTGGAAAAAAAAAATCTTTTTTTAGCGGATAACACAAAAAGAAAAGTACATTCCAAAAAAAAGCCCGTGCGTCTACTTTCCCGCACAACACTTGGAAAGACAATCACCATAACTCTCGGAGGCAGCTCAGCTTATGTATATGCCGAAACATATGATTATACCAAAAAAATGAGTTGCGACATTAAGCACAACAAGCGTGATGTTTTGCATTGGTTAATGTCACAACTCGGACTGGCTTTTTTGGTCTAATCTTATGTTTCGGCATCGTGATTCGCTGAGCTGCTTCCGTGAGTTACGGTGATTGACTTTCCAAGTGCTGGCTCGGGAAAGTAGATTCCTGTGCTTTTTTTAGAGCGTAGTTACCTACTTCATAGCATTAAAAACTAATTATTCGGCGTCTCTTGCCGTCAGCAGAAGCTCAGAATTTCTGTTGTTTTTGAACGGCCATAAGCGATTTTATGAGCTTCTCCGACATAAACTGAATCGAAACACTTTATTTTCAACGAGCAGACCCTAGAGGAGTCCAAGGGTTTGTCCACATGCCACGGGGTAGGAAAGTCCCGTTATGTAATACACCCATAAGCACATGACTAGTGCCCCCTCCATAGTCGTGCTAGCGGTGAGTTTCACTGACCAGTTCCCAGAAACGATCCCTTTCTCCGAAACGAAGAAAGTCTTGGGTCTTGGAACTTTTTCGTCAGGGGTAAAATCGTCCTGCAAGCAGCAATTCCTAAAAAAAAAAAAAAAAAAATTGCGTCAGCGTCAAACTTAGATTTCTATTTTTGCATTCGCTTTTTCACATACCATAGATGATGAAAGAACTTCTGGCCAATCGAGACCGGAGGATGGTCTTAATGTTCAAGAATGTTGTTGGGTTGTCTCCGCAGAAGGCCCCTTTTACCTCCTCCAGGTTTCCCAGCATGGTGACGATCGTGTTATGGAACCGAAGTTGTGCATCCACCTTTAGCTGAATGAAAGACCATATTGTTTTCCTTTAGATACAGAGGGTGGGAATTAGAATAAAGGTAATGAAGCGCTTTCACCTGTTATCAAGCAGGCGATAGGAAACAAATGCGAAAATAAAGTGCAAACAGTTCAAAGATTCGGAACCCAATCTGTATGCGATGAAATAGCGAGTGACATTAGCTTATGACGCAACTTCTGCTACTATTAATTTTTGGTACGAGAATAGACTGCAGTTTTAATTAATTTACGAGAATCAATTGTTTCTGTATTACCAAGACAAAACGAAAACGCATTTAGTAGTAGATGAGCTTTAGAAGCCCCATGTGCTTTGGAAAGCATGGATTGCATTTGCGGCTCGAAGCTGCAGAAGTGATCTAGCGCATGTTTTAGAAAGCAACATAATCAAATAAAAAATTACATTTCTGTAAATATTTCGCCGCAAGCCATTCATTTTTTTTTTTTTTTTTTTTTCAGAAGCAGTGCATATGCCAACAGAACGTAAATAGAGCCTACCTACATACCGGAATACAAAAAGTTAATAATTACCGAGTTCGTTGTGAACCGTGTGCGGGTGGCCGCAGTAGGCTCACCACTCAGGGTGGTGCGTTTCACCGTGCAGAGGGTCCCGGTAGAGCTCTTTACACCAGCAATCCGAGCGGAACCCCCGCCTGATTCCCTTCATGTCAACGTTCGTTGCCATTGCCTCACTCTGAAAACAAGATTGTTAATAACGGTCAGTCATTTAACGCCCACAGTCAACGCACTAGCCCTAAAGCGCATAAGAAAGAAAAGGAAAAAAAAAGCAAACTTCTGTTTATATATTTTTCGCGGATGCACGACACAGAAAAAAAAAAAAATATTCAGCCAGCTACAGAAAACAAAGAGCATAATAAACATCATAAATAAAATCTCCAAAAACAAAAAACATGGTCGGCGCCAAAAAAAAAAAAAAAAAGGCGGTAGCTGTGCCGGCACGACCGTCAAAATATAACGAACAAAACAATACGCCAAAGAAATACAAAAAAAAAAAAAATGTACTCCCTGGCCGCCGCTACACCCTTCCCCCTTCCCCCAGACGCCGCGACGCCGACGCAACGCGAACACGCGAAGAAAAAAAAACATTTATTTCTTCTTTTTGTTTTGTGCTCGTCCAATCCCCCTGCCCTTTTCACAAACATACACACACATTATGGGTTTTTACTCGCCGCCCACTTGAGAAGAAAATGTTCATAATCACTGCAACGCTAACGATGTCTACAACATAACGTTGCAGTGTAAATTGCTGTAATGAACTGTGAAGGCAAACAAACGCAAAATCGCCAACATTGTTTCTGTCAATCAACGCTCTCGGGCGGTCAACCTCAAGCATTTAGAGTGCACACCGAGAAAAAAATCGGCGAGCCAAGCTTACAAACACTGACTGCCCCAGCTAGGGTGCCTTTATGTTGGCTTTGCCTTAGGGAGGGTGATGCCATCCTTTGTAGTACTCGATGCCGACAGTGTACGCTCACGGATAAAATACCAGGAAATTGCCGGTAATAAAATGCCGGCGTAGCACTGCCAAAGTTAGCAGCTCGTGCTGGGAGAAGAACGATCGCGCGTTCGAAATTGAAAAGTAGACAAGCGTCGGACAGAAAATGGTCTGATATCACCAGCTTAAGACAGACGCGTACACATTGGGACACCCTAACCCGCTAAAAGTGTTTTGTGCGAAAGACAGCCCTGCGGCTCACGGCAGGGCAAACGATTAGCGACGCTTTGTGCTAGCTGAACGAGCAGATCCAGGAAGCGACCGCGTCCGCGGACTACAGCTGAACACTCTCACTCTACATGCAAAGCTCGTGCATCTCACAGCCAGCGTGAAAATATTGATGGCTCGTTATTCCCACCCGCAATGCACCCAAAACAAAAGCGCCAATATGACAGGATTACTCACCCGAAGGAAGTCAAACGAGCAGCATGACGCTTGCGACTCTCCGGCAACGACCGTTTCCAGCTCTCCGTGAATTGGCGCGAAGCCTTAGCACCGTCTGAACTCTGCCGTGGATTAGTGCGCCTGCCCCCCTCCTCCTGACCGAACTACATTGGTCCAGTTAAGAGGGACCGCTCCCCTCTTAATATGAAGGGACACGCGTGAATCTTTTTGTCTGTCTTTCCTGTTCAGAGGGACTAACGAAACGGTTTCCTTGGTCTCTCTTAATATGTTGGTGTCCCTTTAGATGTTGCTATTTTATTTTTCAATTTCCCTCTTAAAAAGGGCTGTCCCCCTGAAAGCATTGTTGTCCCCTCTAAAATCAGAGGGACAGCGTTTTTTATGAGGGACCGGTTTTAGAGTGTACCTTCACGGTCGTTCAGACACTTTTTACTCTAGCTTCGCAGTTCTTGAAATTCCGACCGGCAAATGTTACGTCCGCCGTCTTGTTTACATCAGTCGTACGCCGGAAACACGAGCCGCCACCACGGTGTCCGCCACCGAGCAGAATGTTTCACAAATTTACTAGAAGATGGCGCCACCGTTAAGCCCAATCATCATCATCGTTTACACGGCCGCGCCACTTTCACGATTCGCTAAAGTATGTCAAATTCGACGTACGGTTTCACGGAACGGACCAGCTGTATCGTTCGTGATTTGGGAACCGTGTGCTTGAAAAACGACTCGCTAAAGCTCCCTAACCTTGTCTCCCTCTCTTTTTCTCTAACCCTGTTTGAGTAGAGAGTTTTCGTAGATCGTTCCGATACCTCTGATAACGATAAGGTGTCAGCGGAGTATCGGGCATCGGCGTTGTCCGAACAATCTGCCAAAGAAAGGGATGGGCAAGAGAAAGGCCAACGAGGGTCGGCGGCTGAGGACGCCATATCCTGTCGCCCTTATCTTTCGTGCGCGCGTATCTGTGTTGGTGTGCGAGCAGCCTTGTGCAGGGTACGGCCCGAAGGACCGAACGCACTTGGCCCGCCTTGCAAAATTCGAAACGTGCGTACCTGAAAACGGGCACGCGAACGTAGTTTCGCAAAAAGTTTTATAACAATTTTTTTTTTTTTTAGAGCTTAAATTTGAGGTAGTGAAATATTAAAAATAATGGAAAATCGGAGGCCGAGCATTTCTTTTTTTTTTTTTAATGTTGGTCGCCTGCACATCGGTGTGTGCGCTCCCTCCCAGGTGGTCAATGTTCGTGTATTTCGTTCAAAGTAGGAACTATCGCGATTGTCCTGCTCGACGCCAGCTTTTGCTGTATAGGGAGTATTCGCTGGACGCCATATTCGAGGTGACTGCTCACGGCTCACGCTCGGGATGAGTTCTTATTAAGGTCTCCCCCAAAGACGACAATCTGGATGGTGTGCAATGTGCGTGTCGGAAGCGTTAAGTGGAAGCCTGTCGTCAGCACCTGCTCAGCAGCGGCGAACTCGGCGGTGGCCGGCAGTGAAATACCACCTATGGGTTCTTCGCGTTTTTGCGTTCAGCGAGTCACTCGGGAGCGAGCTTATACACCGGTGTGCAGACGACCAACGGGCTGGTACAGGAGGTGGGAAGTGCACGGCCCCTGATTATGCTTTAAGCTTTAAAAAAGAGTGGACATTAAACTTCTTGCGAAATTACGTTCGCGTGCCCAACTGCAGGTATGTACGCCTGGAATTCGATTCTTGCAAGGCGTGCGAACTGTGTCGTTCCTTACGGCCGCACCCTGCACGCGGGCCACATAGGTTTGTGTAGATTAGCCCCGATCATATACGCTTAGCGACACTGGTTCATCGTACTTTGGAGATGTTCTGCTTCAACAGAAGGACGTAGCTTAAGTAAACCAACTTGATAAAGGCGTTTTTCACAAGTACCGCCAGCCATTGTTGTGGAAATGCGCGGGACATTTGCCACGAGCGAGTTCTTCGCCGCCATTCGCTTCCAAGGGTCGCTCGGGAGACGGACCTTGTGCACTGGCACATTTGTCGCAAAGGCAAACACATCGAGGGGCTTTAGGCCTATGTGCTGGGTGGAGAAGATTGCATTTTCAGCGATGATGAAAATGATGACGTAGCGCGTCGCTGCTAATGCGTGTGAACGCGGGAGGGGCCGGCGTTATAGCACGCGTCGGGTCGCACCCGGGGGGGTGCTCGTGGAATTGGCCTGGTGGAGCGTTGAAGCGCATCATACTCGCGGACAGCTTTCTGTGGCATTTCAGAATTGAAGAGAGTGCGTGCACAGCTCTGGTTGGGCGCTCGAAATGCGCAAGCACACTTATGCCTCTAGCATGGACCGCATTAGAGCCATTAAACGAGCTATGCTTAGAGTATTGGCACTCCGTTCCCCCGATCTGCTAGGGGACGCCGCCATCTTGGTGCTTAGTGCAGAAAATGTGCAACTGCAAAACGTCACAATTCAAAAAAAAAAAAAAGAAGCGACTTCCACAGCTTCAGATTTGGTGTTACGAAGCTCAGGTGATATCGCATTGCTCTGTCGCGTACCGTTTTCCTGTTGTTTTTTTTTAAACATTTGTGGAAAAAGGGAAAAGCGGTTTCTTCAATTTTAGACGAAGCTTCAGATTACTGGCAAGCAATCGTGATTTTAGACAAAGGTTCAGATTACTGGCAACACAACAGACTCAAAAACTGAAATTTATTTATTTTCCCCTCCAGTCTCGGGGTATTGTCCAATATGTTAAACCTTCACCAGCTTGTTTGCGCCCCAACTTTTTGTTCATTTTGACGTTTGCGTCAAAATTAGACTGATTGGATAGAAATGGCATTTCTAGGAAGGGAACGTGAGTGTCCAGTGAATCGGGTAGCGCGACCGCAGAAGCTGTCTTTTTGTCCATATCTTGACTGTATCTGGTGGTCTTATCTGCTCAGATCCCGGTCAAGACGATAGGCGAACGACACGGACAAAGCTCCGATTATTTTTTTTTCTGTTGTCGCTGACAAACTGACGGGAGAAAATGGCGAAAAAGGGGCTGAGGATGGATTCCATGCTCTGGCGCATCGGCAGTCTCCCTGCGTCAGTGGTTGGGCTGTTCGAGGGAGAGGAGGCGACCCGGTCCGAAAGATGGAGGTCAATGGGCGGGGGAGGAGGGAGGCCGGGAGAGGGAAAAGACGAACCCGTGACCTTGAGACGTGGTGGGGGAAGGGCGTTGTGTCTGGCTTGAGGGGGCGTGGGGGGACTTCCCCGTGACGTCAGGATTTCGTCATCGATGATGCTGCCCCGTGACGTCGGGTCGCTCCCCTCGGGTGAGGAGGATGCCCTGCTTGGGGGGGCGTCGTCCGTTTGGGCGGGAAAGTAACGGGTTCGCTCAGGGGGGGGATGCGTTTTTCCGCGTGCCGGCAGGGACGCTGCTACCTGTTTTCTTCCGCCGCAAGTTCACCCTCGCTGGGGTGGTTAGCGCTGCGAGGGAAGGGGGACAGGCTACGCGATTTTTGGTTGGCTCGCGGAGGGAAGCGAGTCTAGGAAGAGCACTGGCTTCCTGTTCGCCCAAATGTCACGTCGCTCGTTGATTTATTTCTTCGATTTATTTATAGGACATTGGCCACCGATGATATTTCGAGGAGTGCGACACAATCGGGACTTTTAGAATAGCGTCGTCGCCAATGCGCGTGCGCCGAACGCTAGCCGCGGTTTGTGTGCACTATTTTAGCTTACGGTATTTTACGGAAATCGCGCTCGTACGCAAAGTTTTTGCGCTCCTTTCGTGATGCGCGAGAAGTGGGCTAAACCGAATTGCGAGCGCGGTTAGAAAAAAAGGCGGCTTCCAGGACGGCGACTGTGGTCGCTTTGGCGGTCGTCGTATAAGGGCGACGGCGGCGGCATCCTCGCGACTGCGATTTTCAATACGGGACGACATTGCACTTGTACGGGAGCTGCGCGTCACGAACGGGTTGGAAGACCGAGCGAGGTGGGCAACGATCGCCGGCAAGTTGGCTGGTTGCGACGCGCGAACGTTTCTC
This sequence comes from Ixodes scapularis, assembly GCF_016920785.2. Classification (NCBI taxonomy): domain Eukaryota; kingdom Metazoa; phylum Arthropoda; class Arachnida; order Ixodida; family Ixodidae; genus Ixodes; species Ixodes scapularis. Next base: position 91,307,355 of record NW_024609879.1, on the reverse strand, counting down.
GGCGAAGGAGATGAGTACACGATATATGAGGACGTTGCGTCCACTGACGACATCAACTGAATGTACCGTGACGTCACGATTTCGACGCTGATTGATTAGTCCAGCGATTTTCCGAATCCCTTTCCGTCACGCTATTTACTATCGCGAAATTCAGAATAGTTATTGTGAAATAGGCCAATGAAAACGGTGCCAAATCCAACGTTCAGATGTAATCGCGCTTTTTAAAGTGCCGTGACGTGAGTGGCGAGGCAGGCTTTGCAGGTCGACCAGGCACAGTCGAAAGATGGAGTAGGCCGAGCGTTTGTTTCGTGCTGCTGCTACGCGCGGGTGCTGCAGCTAGCTTCCGAAATATCCATTCGGCACCACGAGACTGCTTGTAATCGGTTGGGAAGCAATTCTTTTAGTCCAAACAGGGAATTCCTGGCTGCCGCTTGCGTCTTTTTTTCATTGTTGGCAACCGAGTTTTTCGATTAGAAAAACACAGTGAGGATCGAAAATGGAAATACGATAATGTCGTGAAGAAAAAGTAGTTCTGATGAAGTATCCAAAAATGAAGCATCCAAAACACAAGTCAAGATTAGCCAGTTCATATATTTTCGCGCCAATAATGTCGTAGCCGTATTTCTAGGAAATACATACGTCATAAAAAGTGTAAAAATTAATCTCTGTACTAAAAAAAAAAAAAAAAAAAGAAAGAAAAAGATATGGCTGTGTGCACTTGTAATCAAGGTGAAGCAATGCTACCAGACCTAGCGTAATGGAGGTTCATTTGCCGAGGAAGCCAGGGAGCCAAACTCCATTTCTTGTTGTCAGACAGACTCGAAAGTAGCCAATTTGGCGCAGAGTGTAGACACCAGCGGCAACACGGCCGTACTTGCGTACGAAGAAGCCGGCGTTTGTCCACACAAGGCGCGTGGCAGTGCGCGTGCGCGGAAACCAAGTTGGGCAGAAGTGAGGCGACGACGGCGCAACTGCAGTGCTTGACGTTAGAGAGAGTTGAGTTGAGTTGCGTGCAGTGTCAGATCGGCACAGTCTGCCTCGAGGTAGTGTAGGCGTGCTTGAAAAGCGCTTGTACTTGCTGTAGACGTTTCATGTTAGCTAGCCCCGTGATTACGTTTGATTTAGGTTGTGTGTGTGTGTGTGAAAAGGTAGACATTTTACGCTTGCATTTCCAGGCTTACAGATGATTCCGTATATTACGTCCTTTTTATTTTTTTATTATTTTTTTTTACGACGTTTGAGGAGTTTGGTCTCGCGTTAATGCAGTTTTTTGTTTCTGTTCTTGCGGATTATGCGGCGTTTTGGAAAGTGTCTTTCGTTTTTGTTTTTTTTATTTGGGCGTACCTCTACGATCCTGGAACAGCTCGGAAAGGCCTCACCGTATAAATATATATTGCGATCCTACTTTATACTCGAGGGTTGGATATTTCGCGAATTTTGCGCAGCGTGGGCCCCGGAAATATTTCGCCCTTTAATATTGGTTGCTACGTTATGTTATCAGCCGTAATTCTTCTACTTTTTAACCGAAAAAAAGAAAAGCGTTGATAAGCGTTTGTCCGTCAGAAATGCAAAGTCGGTTGAGACCGAAAACTATCGCTGAGGATTCGCCGGCGTCAAAAATACGAAATCGGTTAAAACCGAAATCGGTTAAAAATGCTTCAGCTAGGACTGTTTTTTTTCTCCAAATTCTCTTTTTTTTTTTTTTTTTTTTTTACAAACTGAATTTTTTATTATTGCTTTTCACTGATATTTACTTTTTTTTTTTTTTTTTTTTCAGCGTCGGTTCGAAACAGACAGCCGAAATACCTCGACGTTAAAATAAATAAACACGGAATAACATTCGCCGATTTTCGTTATAAATATATACACCTTCGAGCGTTTTTCAGCACCTCCTAGAAAATGAGGCCGTAGCACTATGGTGGCTAGAAAGGGGAAAAGAAAGGGGGGGGGGGGGGGGGGGGACGTAGTAGCGTGGATCAATCGAAATGTTACTACTACTCAGAATATAATTTTCAACGAGAGAATAGAGTTGGTGGAGAGAATGGGTAAAAGGCTGTTGAAAACCACTTGACTGTAGCCTCAAAACCCAAAAACTAACTTAACGCCGCATGTTCTCCTAAAATGGCGAACGTGCCATCGCTTCTAATGCGAGCAGGCCCGTTGGGTCGGATTTCTTAATTAAACTCCAGCTCGGAAAGGAAGCGATCGTTGCATTTTTATATTCATAGCAACGTAATTTGAAATTATTTTGTTTTGTTTTCGTTTCTGCCCGGGGCCTGCCATTACCGTTCCTAAGTCGTTCTTGTTCGCTCGCCTGTCGTGCCATAAATTCAGCCCGGTAGGAATCGATCGGTGCGGGTTGACGTCACTTCCGGGTCTGCGGAGGGGAGGAGTGTCCTCTTCCGGTTGCTGGAAGCGGGGTTGTTGCCGACCGCAGTCTCGAGCTCCGCCAAACTGCGCTGGCTTTCGCTCGATTTAAAAAGAGCCATCCGACTTAATCGCAAATTTAAAATTTGCGGTGTGGTGATAGGTGACGAAAACGCACTCCCCTGAGCCTGTACGTGTATTTTTTTCGGGGCTTTACAAGTAGGATTCCATTTTTTTTCTGAGTTTATTTCTCGTGAAATTCGGAGGGTGTTTTGTCGGAGTTCACTTTGTGCCTAAAATTTGGAATTGATCAGAGTTCATTTTTGTTAGATTCCCAATTTTTCAAGATTGGACATAAACATACCGTATTTTGCGGGCTATAGTCCGCGAACTGTACGTGTTAAAAATTTAGGCTGTGCGGACTTTACATGAATTTTGTTTTTCGAAATCGGTCATTACGACCTGACGGATTTTGTGAATGAAAGAGTATGTTAATGATGAGTTTCTGCGTAATACGAGCTCCTTTGTGAGCTAAGAAAGCAGACACTTGTCAAAGTGTATGAGAAGATTTTCGTGTCGACCAAGCACCAGGTGCGGACTATGCACGTGACTATCTAAGCAGAAACTTATTTTGTACCCCAAATTCGCCCCCGCGTACTATAGGCCCGGAAATTGCGTTTTGTATTAACCGGTGGGTGTAACACTGCTCTAGATGTATAAGAACTCACGTGTACCACAAGACATTCGCGCCTTTGCCATTGCTAATATTCTAACTGTCCCAGGACGATGTTTGAAAAGGCCATATTAAAATCCCTGAACTCATTGACGTAGACGTTGGGAAGCTTGCTTTCTCCTTCCTATGAAATCTAAGAGTTATATAGCTTTAACGGTTACCCTTTTTTTTTTTTTGTGAGTATATTGAGATTTGGAAGGAATCTGAGAAGGGCTTTGCCTATGACCGTTGAACCTGCGCCTTTTCTTGGGTTCTTTTTTGCCGTCGCAACCTCCAAATTCAGAGTTTTTCGGATAAGTCTGGAACGAAGACATTTTTACCGGCGAGCGTTCTTCGGATTTTATCGGATTTGTCCGAAAACACGGGACGCTACTTAGAGCAACACACGCACACTCGGGAGAGTGCAATCGGAACAAGGTCTCGATAGCAGCCGCGTTTGAGTCCTTGAGACGGTCGGTTGCGTTGTCTTTTGTGCGTGTGTTGTCAGCGGCGTCGTACGCGTTCCTCCAGAAACGGTAAGGCCTTTTTTTCTTTTTTTTTTTTGTTTCCTGGAATACGTAATGAGTTCTCGTTCTAGTTCCACCTATACAAGGATGGAATGGGGAGCGTTCCTCCTGAAAGGAACAACACCGCTCCGTACAACGCCGCAAGACTTGTTTGCTGCGCCAGTTGGTTCACAGACGACGAACACGGAGTGGATGGGCAAGAAGGACAAGTGTCCATGTCCACTGCTTCGAGTTGGTCTTCTGGTTGCGAGTACACGTTTACTCGGTACAACGCTGGGTTGTCAGTCTCCGGACTGTTCATTATAAATTATAATCGACCTTCGCGAAGCTCGTATTTGCGCCCCCCCCCCCCCCCCCCCCCCCCTTCTTGTATTTGTTTTTGTGTGTCTGGTTGCTTCGTTAACGTTATGCCTGTGGAGTTGTGCGAAACTTTTTGTCGGTTTTATTTGTTGTTGCCGGCTTTTGACTTGGTCACACATCGAATTCGATGTCTGACTAAAGTTCGACAAAAATATAAATGTTATGTAACATGCGAGAAAAAAAAAAAAAAAAAGGCAAGCGGGCATCGTTTTGTGCAATTTTTTTAAGGAAGCAAGTAAAATATGTTTTTCTTGTTGCATAAAACATGGTTTGTTCTTTAGAATTTGAAGCGGGTTATTGTATAAATAATTTCCCCCCGATGTTTCGAACGTTTTGTAGAAGTTGGGCAGCTGTTCGAGAAGTCGGAACTTTTGTCGAAGGTTTGCCAAACGTTCGAAGGTTCGTCCAATATCGAGTTGGACGAAAGTTCGCAACGTTCTTCCTCGTTACTGCTCTCTTTCTTCTCCGAGCTTTCGCCTGTACGAAGAGAACGAAAGGACTTCCTCGAAGTTCTCCTTCCTTAACCCGAGGGTCCGCCCACGGCGGCGGTATCCTTGGGATCGATCAAGCTGCGCTGTTTCCGCTCCCGGGATTACGTAGCTGAATAAACATTTCGCATTATTAGGCTGCGGAACTCCGGTAGCCCGTGGCCTCCGTTGCAGCTCAAGGGCGCCGCGGTTCGATTGTGAGCGACCGGGGGACGCGCCGTTCTCGAGGGAAACTGGTTGTCAGACGCCACTCGCACCACGGTGTTTCTGCTCGTACCAAGTGTACGGTGGGGGCATCGACGAACGTCAGGTTTTCGCCACTTGCGAGCGCAATCCATCCATTTTCATCGAGCCTTTTCTTTCCACCACGCGGTGCCCAGCCATGAATCGCTGAGCACCGCGTGGAACAAGAGGATTTTGAGGGAGGACCTCGTTGTGAAAGTGTGATTCAGTATAGAGCTTTTTTTTTTTTCCCTCATCAGTGAACGATGTTTAACTTCGCTTTACTGCGTGCCCCAACCTATGTCGCGTGGCAGGGGTGTAACGACGAGCGACGAATCTAAGCGAAATAACAATTGAACGCTAGTATACTGTTAATAGGCCAGCCCTGACCCCGTCGTGTAACTTTACGAGTGGTTAAAACAAGCAGAACGTAAAAAATCACGGACGCAAGCTGTGATTCTTTTTTTTTTTTTTTTTTCTTTTTACGCTGGGCACAGTTTTTCTCTGGCTTCCGCCTATTTTCGAACGTTCGAGCGTGCGGCTGACGTTTTGAACGCCAGAACGAGTGTCTTCGCACCTAGGCGCCGCGGAGAGAGCAAAACGGAACTTGTTTATTGTGGATCGGGCTGTAATTACTTGGCCTTTACTTCGTTTCTCCCGTCTACGTTTAAAGGAGAGTTACGATCCAGTGGTACTGCGCAGTTCCTGCCGACTCTTTTGATCTTTGAGATGCCCTTCGTTCGTTTGGCACGCCCATTCCCCCTGCAGAAAAGCGCCGATGCCTTCAGCACTGGCTGACCAATCATTTTGTCTTCGTGATTGAGAAATGTTCCGAGCTACTTGTTACGTTAGAATTGCTCGTAATATTTGCTCTTATAATCAAGCGCAGAGAAAAAGCGCACCCGCCTAAACCCCGTAGGAATGCATTACCGGAAGCCGGTTTTACTCTGGTCGCTGTCTGCTTTTATTTGCGATAGCACACTAGCGCCAGCCGAACCTCTAGTGTACTTTATATCGGGGAGTTACCGTTGTAGCATCGGAAGACGGTTTCTGGATGTTGCCACGGTCGTGGGATGCTTTTTAACCGAAAAATCTTAAACGCTTTTTTTCTTTTTTAGCTCGGTGGAGTTAATTTGTTGCTTTACCCTTTTGGGGAGTCGGGACGCAACCCAAAGAGGAGTCGGGAAACACCATAAAGGGGCGTCTTTGGATTTCCGCTGTACACCATACAATTTGTTTGTGGTTCTAAATTAAAAGAAAACAAAACAATTTTTTTTAATAGCACAAATTATTAGATTAGACAGTGTGGTGTGAAAGTTTCACAGGGGCAGGAAACACAAGCGAGTCTTCATTCCACTCACGAAATCACCGCGACCATGAGTCACTCCGCCTTTTCCCTCGCTATCGAGCGGTCCGATCCGAAGCCGTGTTTACTCAGCATAGATTCGCGATTTCTCCGCTCTTGGCGAAAACCGAATGCTCAGTTGGCAACACTAGCTAGCGCCGTTTGTCGTCTGCTAACTCGATGTTTCGCTTTTGGAGCTGGATTCTGCCGTGCTTGCGTGCGCGAGACGACGTGGGTGAGGGCGAGGCATGTTTGATCGATCAGGTTCTCTTTCGCCTTGACTGAGGCAACGATCGACGAAAACATATGAACTGGCAGAAATGAAGGGCTCGGAGGAGGAGCGCCGCGGCCGTTATCTACCGGTGTATCGAGGGCACGGATGGCCGTTAATTTCTCTGGCGGGGGGAGGGCACGGGACGGGCGGCCATTTTGGATATCGACCGGCTCGTTTCCGTCCGCTGAGGATGACGGACGAGCGTTGACGCGGCGCGAGCGTCGTGGGGGGTAAGAAACACGTTCCGATCGAAAGCGAATCCTCCGAATCGGACGCTGGCTGCCGTCAACTCTCGCTGTGACTTGGAGGCATGCTCCTCGGCGCGCGCCAGCAGCCTTACCGGGTCCGCGGTTGCCCGCGGTAACGCATGCTAAATTTGCGTTGCGATAGCTGTTGGGGGCTCTTCCCACCACTGGAAATGACGTCCACTGTAGCTGCTGATGTTATAGTTGGCGTATTAGGGCGTGGGGTGTCCGTTGTCAGTGTTGCGAAATTCTCGAAAAAGATCGCCCGCCTCCCGCGAAATTCCGGACGCCGACTGCTAGCATTCTCTGGCAGTGATGGAGGTGGTCTGCTCCATCTTGCACAGAAATGCCATTTTTGCGAAGAATTGCACCACGCCTGCGCCGGTGGGCTTAAAACGAAGGAGATAAAAATGTTTTATTGGTGGTCGGTTTTAATATTCGGGAAAGTAAAAGGAAAGGAAAAGTGTACAAATATTTATTTCACAGTATCTCTGCTCACCGTATAGTTTGTTTTGCCTCAGGTCAGAGCACAGTCGAATGTTCGAAGACATACAGCCGCAAACACACAAACTTGAAGTGCAAGTCACTGACCATTCATTGCACTTAATTGATTTAACTGATGAAAGAACACACAGAAAGATTGCGAATCCAGGATGTGGTGCTTTTGGTGCTGTTTGATCGGTCCCATTGGCTCGTAGTAGCGTCGGCTGCCCTTTGACTTAAAATGAAGTGAAGTATAGAGATTGCTCAACAACCTCGCTTTCCTCGTCATCGTCTGATTTGTAGACAATGTTGGGACCTGAAAGGGATGGCGGCTACTGGGTTAATACAGAACCGAGGTCTTTTACTCCCTATGAGACAGCTTCATTATCATGTCTGCCACATGCTACAGTCACGCCGTACTTGCGCTGCTTGCGTCAACCTTTACCAGCTTATGTCAGCACGCGTGCGTTAAGCTTCACCCCTTTTGCGCCGAAGTGCTAGCAACTGACATGGGTGAGCGCCTTGGTTAGTATGATAGGCTCGGAAATTAGGCTCAACACTATTACAAGTCTTCCTTGTCTGGTCTTCTTGGTAAGTTGGTCTCATATATAAAAAGAAACTGCGCCGAGAAAGAGAAAAACAGACCACCACCACCATGGGTCTATATTAGAATCAGAATGGTAGTCCAGGTTGTTCTTGTGCAGCTGTCGATAGAAAGCGCAGCAAACTGTTACTTTGCTCTGGTTCCAACTCTGCTAAAAAGCAGTGTTGGTGGTTTTTGTAGTTTATAGTACTACAGTTGAGCTTGGTAGGTTCATAAAACTTGGGGGACACATTTTTATTAGTAAGCATGCTAGCAGATGGGCTGGTTTCTACAGGCCTCTTAGAGAAATCATATTTACAAGTTAAATAAACTACCGGTTATCAAAGTGAGAAGGGAGAGAGTGGGCAGAGCCCCATTTCTAAAAAGGAGGGTCTGTGTTTGTTTTGTGCCCCATCTATTTTCACGAAAGGTAATGTGTAATAGGCTCCAGTATCAAAAGTGGAACCCACAATCATTATCAAAGACAAACTCGTTTAGCAATAGAATCACTTTTTCATTTTCAAGCGATCTGCTAGCAAATGTTATCATCTGCTCCAAAAGCGTCAGTGGCAAATCCAAACCGATATTTTGCCTGCCACAGAACCTGCTACAAAAGGTGAAATGCTACTTCCTTCACCGCCCTGGAAAAACGCAAAGATAGAGCCGATAGCAAAATGCCAAGAGCTCGTACCGGTAGACTGCTTTGGACCAAAAAAAGAAAAAGAAGGAAGTGTTTGGAACAAAGTGGCTAGATGCCCATTTTGTTTCTAATGCTTTCGTTCATGCACCCCACGGTGCAGGAATGCGATGTGGATGCTTGATGACTTAGGCACGACGTGTCGCAGCTATCGCTGTGTCCGTACTGCGGACGAATGCAGGACTGCTCATTTTATCGAAATGCGACGTACGAAACCTAACTACACACAAAAGATATTTGCGTCTCGAAACCTGGCATTTTTGAAGCTGGAGAGTGGGGAAACAGGTGCAGGACAACACGAATCTCCACTCTCCAGTGTAAAAAATGTTGATTCCTGACCAGCTTGCCTGTGCCCTTGCATTAACTTCATCGAAATTTAGCTTTTTGTGTGTTTGAAAGTTGTTTGCCGACTGAGAGTTGGTGTGTCGAGGCATACCACCTAGAAGGCGAGGCCTGCATGGCATGATGGCCATGGCAATGCAGGAACCCGGAATATTGCTGAGATGGGTACCTGAGGCACATATTCATTACTATTAGTTGGAGCCATAAACCAGAGGCCAGATTCACGAAACGATTGTATGCCAAAAATGTGCTTACAACAAAACGTAAGAACAAATTTGTATTCATGAAACAAAATTATTGTAACTTTTGTGCAGGCTGCGATGGAATCCTACGACAGCTCCGGAGCTGTCTTATGCACTTTTTTGCTATCAAATCAACATGGCCCAACGGACATTTATTTTTCTACGCGCTCTTCTTGCGTGTCTTGACTTCAAGTAGGAAGAGAAAAGAAAAGTACTTGAAACTGACTATGACGAACATGAACGCTGGATCCACAAGCACCCAGGAAAAGTTACATCGGCAACGATCCCAACGACCAAGCAAGGTCGGCAGAATATAGGCCTAGCAGGCACTCCAACCTGCTCAGACGGTCCTTGGCGAAGACCGTCTGCCCACGACCGGCTGGCTTGCTGAGTGTAATATGCCCGTGCAACCCTTGTGAACCCTTCCCGTACCAATGGTTTGATTGCTGAACTCAATTTTTGATTAAGAGGTCAATCTCTTCCCCTTGTCATCTCCTTGTTTTCCGAGGTGACGAACGCGCTGTCGTCGAAAAGGGACTCTCATCGATTCTATCTCCTTGTTTTGTGTGATATAGAGCCTAAATAAACGCCGTATGGATTACCTTCGCAGCACAATATGTACACTTTGTTATTCATATGCCATTTTTATTCTGACACGGCGATACGTCACTGTTGAACTATAACAGTTTTATGGATTACCTTCGCAACACGGTATGTGCACTTTGTTATTCATATGCCATTTTTATTCTGACTCAACGGTACGTCACTGTCGAACTATAACAGCGATGCCGGCCCAACCTCTTTGCCGTGTGTCACGTCAGTATCGAATTGCAATCGTAGGAGTCGTAAAAGATTTGTCCCGATGCGCTTACCAAGGCGCGGTCTAACAGCGCGAATCCAGCACTTCGACCAAATGCGCACATCCGCTCTGAGTGTGAACAGGTATTTACGTGGCTCTTGCTGACACTCTCGTAGTTCAAACATATCTTTTTTAACGTTGCCTCGTACCTGCATCTCCGAGGCCGCAAAAAAACGCCGCAGCGATTTGTTTCTATCTACACCACTTTGCAAACGACTGGCACGGGCCGTCTTCTTTTAGCAACAATAGACAGTTTTAGTGGACCGTACGCTATAGCTTTGCGTACGCAAGGAAATTGCGGGTCGTGAGTGCGCCTGCTCAGAACGCAGTAGAAGGACTAGCGTATTGCGTGCGCACGCAACGCTGGGGCTGTTGCGTTGCGGGTTAGCGGGCCTTGCGGGAAGCTCTCGAGAGATCTCGGGCCCAACGAGAGCGCCATTTCCAAGATGGCGGTTACCTTGACTGGCCCAGCAAGGGCGTCATGGTGTTCTCTACGTTCTGTGTTACGCGAACGGTGAAATAACGTGGTGTTCAGCACGGCACTTCTTTCCGGGACGTACCGCGGTCGAATCAGATCGCCATGCAGCTGAAAGAGTGCACAGTGAAAGTGCTCACCGCTCGAATTGTGCGTCAATGCTGCGATCTGCTCGACGCTAGGCCTGTAGGGAGTATTCACTGGCGGCCATAGCCGTGTGCGCAAATGCTGAGCGCGTGCGGATGACAAGCTTCCACAGTTCTTTTGTAACGTGTATTCCGCACCGTCAGGATTGCCGGTCTTAGCAGCCTATTAATGTGAGCTCATTCTGAGCTTGCGCTCTCAACAGCACCCTCAAATATGGCGTCCAGTTAATGCCCCCTATTCGCTCAGTTCATCGTCGACGAACGAACGACTCTTCAAAAAATCGCCGAAGTTCTCGCTACGCACTGGACTTCAGTAGGTCATGGATTTCATTCCGCGATAGCATTGATGAACGGTGGCATTTCCACGGGACTAGTGATGGAGGCTCCGTGATCGAATTTCGCTACGCACCCGTACTCGTAGCCCCTGTACCCCGTAGAAAAGAGCGCTGGACGAGGCAGCTGCGGCTTGGTTTGACTTTAAATAAAATGATTGGACACGTTTTCATTTCCAATATTCGTTTTCAGGAGCATGCTGGCGGAATTCTGCGACTCTAGCAAATTTAACCAAGATCATGCGAGGTGTTCACTCGGAAACGTAACGCACAACTAAAATCGGTCCGAGCAGGTCGTTTTTAGCGCAAGTTTTACTATTGCGTATTGCCTACGTAAGAGCCAGCAGCAAAACTATCTAATGGCAGTTGTGTTGACTTTGTAGCGACCGAGTTCGTAGCAGCCAACAGAGGTGGTTATACCGGCCTCAGCATTTGAGTGCGTTTAAATCATATTAGCGTTGGCATATCACTGCACGGACACGAACCTTAGACAAGCGATGGCGGAAAAGCTGCCTATGTTTTTTACTAGAAATTCACGTGCTCCGAACTGCTCCGAGCCATGCCGAGCTCTCAGATTGGTTATTCATGTTGCCGAAGACGTCGTCACCATAGCAACAGCATTGGAAGTTCTAGTTTTTCCGTACGGCAATGTCACTTTCCTCCTCTCACTTGAAAACGCGTTTGTGAATATCGATTTCTCCTCTTCTTACGACGTTTTTAACTTAAAAACTTCTTAGCTAAGCTGTCGTAAACTACGAAGCTCTTTGTGAATTTGGCCTCAGTTGGTCAGTCTCGTCTTTCTAGCCAGACAGATGTCAGACATGTTTTTGTTTGAATGGTCTTTAATGAAATATGTTTGAATTATAAAACATATAACTGATTACGACCAGCGAAACGTCAAAAACGCTTGATTTCAAAAATCTTTGAATGTGCACCACCATCATGGGACATTTAATGATTTATTTATTTATTTGTTTATTCAGGCTCCTTTAAAGGCCTCCTGGAGGGCAGTACATGGGGGCGGGGGAGGGATCTTAATGGTGTTTCCACTATCGAGACAACACGGTTCAGGTGTGTAAAAATATGTAGTAAAACTCTGCGTAACTACCCTTGGGAAAGACAGTCGCCATCAAAACATCCAGAAACAATATGTGCATTACTAAAATTCCACCTTATGATGAAGAAAAAAGGGCTGCTAGTTCTCTGCCATAGGCTTTAGAGTTATTATGTGATACGATGAAGTCTGGCAGGTCGTTCCAGTCAACGATCATCTGGGAAAAGGAGTGGTTAGATAAGCTAGTTCTCCGGATAAACGGGCGGTTGTAAAAGAATTGCCGTGAGCTGCTGATCTGCCAAAGAGGTGAATTAGCTTGGTAATTCACCTCTTTGGCCTATGCAATCCATTTTACTGCCCAAGGAACATGTTTGTATTAAAAAGCAAAAATTAAATATTTTTTAACATTTTTTTTATTGCAATGTTTATTGCTTGCATCATTTTATCACTTCCCATCTTTGTCTTCTTTTGCTGGGTGCCTCCTGGCCTTTAAGCGAGGACCATCCACATGCCCAGCTCAGGAAACGACGCCATTCGGGGCAATCTGCTCTACCGGCTATCTTTCTCTTCCTGGAAAACTACCGGTTTTTATGCTTGCGAGTTTGAACAGGTGGTGTTTCAAGAGGAGGCTGTCTTTTTTTTTCTTTCAATATTTGAACTCTATTATTTTGCATCTGGCAGGAAAAGAAAAAGGGGGGGGGGGGGGGGGCAAATCTTTTGTTTTGTAGTTTCATAATTTTATGCCTTCTTTCCTTTGCTTGTGTCGCTTTGTTTGCTTGGATCTGGAGACTGTTTGTTGATGAGGTACCATGAATATGCGCAGATGTCCGTGTATTCTTATCCGTGCTCTATCAGCAGCTGTTTTGATGCATTCGAGGTTTGGTTTTCTGCTTGGTGCGTGATGTTTGTTCTTCAAGACGTAGCCCACAGCAAACTGTGCTAACTTGTGCCTTTGGGGGCCCTTAATTTGCACAAATTTGGTATCTGAGAGTATTCAGTGCTGACACATGACTTGGTGGCTGTGCTGTATAAAATTACTAACCATTTGCATGAAGGGGAGGTGCAACAGACAGTTAAAAAGATGAAGCCTGTATCCTGGAACTGTTACCTGTCCTTCCCAGACACGCTTTTATAAATGCCTGTTTATTTTATACAACCCTTTGTTTGTTTTAGTCTTATGTTGCTTTGGATGGTTAGTTTCAAAAGTGATCTGAAAAGTTGGGCTTGCAAAAGTATTTGTGGGTGGCACCCCTTAAACTTATTGTTTGTGAAATTTGTTTGAATTTGGTACTGAAGGAGATAAAGTATTAACTTTGTTATCTCTGGTAGTGCAGCAGATAAGGCATTACATTTGTTTGTCTTTGGTACTGCAGTAAGTAAACTATGATTGTAATTAGTGGTGTTGTGTGTCCTGCTGTCTTTTCTGAGGTGCTGGTGCCTGAGGCTTGGGCATCATTTCGAGGTGTTCTCTGCTGGTTATCCAGTTCAAGTGTGGCAACTTGCTTTTGATATTTTTTGCTGCCTTCCCTCGGGAGGTTCAGATAAGAATGATATTGAGGGTTGACTGGTTTGAAATAAAAACATTTTGTCCAGTAAATGCATTCCAATTATAGTGTTTGTTTAGGCTTTACAGATTTGTTAAGAAAAAAAAAGAAAAGCTGAAGGTGACACTAATGCAGTCTGTGCAGGTGAGTTACGTGACTGGGGAATACAATGTACGAGGCTAATTGTCACAATGCAATGATGTGATTGCTGCACCAATTGCGCCATACTGTGCCAAGGGGCTAACCCTGCTACATCCTGATACATTTTGCCAAAATATGGGTAATCTGCACCAAGGCTGCGCCAAATTCTAATTTCGGTCGTCTTTCAAAAACAAAACTAAGTCTAGCGTGCCAGGTACCAGCCATGCTGTCGTGTTGTGAACCGAAACCAAGTTTTTGCACGGCGGGAGTTACTTCGTGAGCTGATGCACTCGTTCCTGAAAGCAACGACTGTGAGAAAACTATATTCGGTCCCTGCCTTCCAGTCACCGTGGTCGTGCGATGTCGGGTGTTGCTGTCCCCATGTCGCTGAAGATATGGTGCTTTCCAAGATGAAAGGAATTAAGTACCGCCGCATGTTCATCAGCATTCCGGTTTTTGTTTAAATCATACGTTATTACAAAAATTCCTCTCTAACTCAAAGACTGCTGTGTCAAAGTATTGATTACCTAGGTTTCTCTCGGTGGGCTTTCTTTTGAGAGAGACCCCGGTACGTGAAAAATCTGCCGCCACAGAAAGTTGAAGAGAAGCGAGCTAAAGCAAAGAAGGCAGTGTGGGCACGCTGAACCCTCACAGTGCGCTTGTTTGTCTCGAGTTCAGTTGTTGCAGAAAGCGCTCTGGGAACGTTTTGACCCTGGCTCGCAATGTCTTGCATTGATGCGCTAAGGATTTTTTTTTTTTTTTTTGGTGTGTGCATGTGTGTATTTGGCGTTTGTACCTCGTTTGCCGGCCTTGTAAGCACGTGCGCTGGACTGTTTTTTGTCATATGCTTGACAGTTACATTTTGCGGACAATTTCGGGAACCAGTTGGCGACGGAGCGGAGTGGCATGGTTTCGGTTTCGATCAAACAGCCGTTGTCTCCGCTCGCGCAACTGCGAGCCTGCCGAAGTTGCCCTTACGTGCATGCGAACATGATAGCACGACAGAGGCACCAGCCTGGAAGCTTGCAATTTATTGTTTTACGTTTGCTTATTTTTGATGGAAATCTGGCACGTTGGGAACCAGTAAAACGGTGGCAAGCGTTTTTTTTTTTTTGGAATGGCTCATTAATCCCTACAGCACTGTAAACTTGTGGGATGTCTCGGCAGTAAAAACACAAGCAGCAAGTTCCGTCACAACATGTCGCATCAGAACACAACACAAAAGATTTGTTTTTGTCCTTCGTCCCTCTTGTTCCCCTTCTCCAGGGATTATTTTCGTCATTCTTGTCCAGCTCGCTTGCACCTTTTCATTTAATTGCATTATAATCATTACCACAAATTGTTCTTTGTTTGTACAGCACTTAAAACCAATATTTTTATTTTCCTAAAAATATCTGCTCCAAAAGCCTCTTTTGCTGCTTCGAAACACTTGTCTTGGCTGCTCCAAAAGCCACTTTTGCTACTCCAAAAAACTGTTTTGGTTGCTCTAAGGCCACATTCGCTGCTCCAAAACACTGTTTTGGCTGCTCCGAAAGGTGCTCCAAAATGGCTTAGGCCAATCACATCACTGCAGTGTTAATTGCTGTATTATGTTAATCAGAAACTTGCAGAGCGTCATTGAAGACTAGTAAATCGGTCGCATTGGATGCCACTTGTGCATCAGGAGCAATGCTACTGGTGCGATAATGCACCCATCTGGTTTTTCCATCTCTTATCATCAGCGTGTTCTCACCAACAGCCTTGTGTCTAACTGCCTGTTGCAGTATCAATAACTTTAGTGCACTGCTGCTCATCCCACGAGCTCAATCTTCTCCGAAAATTACCGATTAAGTAGTTTCTGATGACGCTCTGCAAGATAATAATTGGAACCATATGTTTATTTATTTCCAATAATTAAAAACTTCATTAACAAATATTAGTTATTTATTTTTGCTTGTTGTGACAATTAGCCCACTGTATTATTTCCCCCTGGCCGTATGACTCACCAGCACAGACTGCAATAGTGTAGTTTTCACGGCTTTACTAAAACACCTGTAAGGCAAAAAAAGAAAAACTCCTGTAGATAAGAATTGCTTTCAACGTTCATTCAGAGCCACTAAAAAGTATTCACACGTCATGATCAGCTCAGGCTGTGGGTAAAGCAACTTATCATCTGCCACGAACAACATTTGTGACGGTGCGGGAGTGGTCTGGCAAACTCTCGCTGTCAGCATGCGCTTAACCGCAGAGTGCACAGCTACGGCCGTTAATGAATACTACGTATAGCAACATTTGCAATTTCAGGCAGCAAAGCAGCCGGTCATAGGTGAACATTCTAGAGTCGAGATTGCACAATGAGCAGTCTGCTGTATGAGCGAGCGAAGAATATCTGTGCATTGGTTTGGCGTATGGAAGAACACATTTCCCCGAATGACTCTATCCTGAATATTGCGCGAGTAATAGTTACGCGTGATTGTAGCTGAAAAGGAAAATTTGAGAATGAAAACTCAGAGCAAGCAGTGTGCCGATGAAAGACATTGGTGCTGCGTTCAAAAACACATTGTACCCAATAAGTGTACAGTGAATACTGTATTTTCTGGACTAGAGTCTACGGGCTACAGACGATTAAAAGTTTAATTTTTACGCGGTGCAGACTATGCAAGGGGGATTTGTTTGTCTAGATTGTCAATTCGGACGAAATGCGATGAATGTTGCGAGTAACAGTGTACGTTAGTGTCGATCTGTGCATGCTACCAGCTTCTTTGTGACCCGACAAAGCAGGCATTTGTCAAGGTGTGCAGTGTACGGGAAGTTTTTCGATTGCGGGCTAGGCAGCAGCTGCGGGCTTTGGTCCGAAAAATGCGGTATACGTAAGCTTTCCACAAAGCGTTAATTTGGGGCCGATGGTCACAGTCGTAGGGGAGTAAGATCATTCTAGAACGTGATTGCGAAGCAATAATCAAGGTAGAAGATACAGTGTGTGTGTCCGTGTTGCAGGTACCTGAGCCTCTTTGAGAAGGTGCACTTCCTGGGCGAAGATGCGGATGAGGAAGGGGAGCCGAGCTCGGACGCTCGCAACCGCAAGTCCAACGCCTCGGTGCTGGTCCAGGTGCCCATGTTCTACAACCGGGCACAGCATGATATCCCCGGTGGGTGAAACGAAGCCTTTTCTTGCGGCGTCCCACTCGGGCCGCTTCGTAGCCGCTGTCGGAACGAGCATGGCAGGGCGCGTCTTTCGGACGCCCAGGGACGGCGAAAGGCCTTCTGCCGTCCTCTGGCTGCGCGCACGCGCGCTCCAGATGGTTCAGACGTTAAAGCGTGGTTGAAGGTAGAAAGCTCGTGCTTGAGGCAGGGCAACCGAAGCTTCTCCCTGCAGTTTTCACCTTGTTTGTGACCATGGCGGACGAATCGCCTGCTAACAATGTCTTGGCTCGCCCCGCGAGAGTCAAATTAACTGTAGCTTTCACTCTCATGGTGAGCAAGGTCGCACTCCTGAACTGTCCAGCTTCCAGTTTGTGCTACCACCTGTGTTAAGAAGTTTACAGATTGCTGCTATGTTCCCGTTTTGGGAAGTGTTGGATGGGGTTTGGGGGAGGGGGGGGATTTTACTGCGGTGGTGGTGAAATTGCTTAGAAGCTCTCACACACCGACACGAGGCGCACTCTGTTTACAAACACGACAGGAGAGCTGCGCATGCGGAGGAGGGGTGCGGGCAAAAGCGACCGCTCTCGCCGCATTTTCCCCATTGCGATGCGGGCTGTGCGCTCATTAACTGAACTGCAGCGTTTTTAGCTTTTTTTTTTGTGTCGCATTCTGTTATTTGTTATGTCGGACTATCAGCGCTCGCTGCCAGAGCCTGAGCAGCAGCGATACAGTGAAGAACTGTGTGTTGACGGCATCGCCTTCGAGGATACCTTCGCCGTGAGCAAGGAGCGCTAGCGCTCCGATGCCAAATCTGCTTGGTTGCTGCTGCCAACCTTGGTGGCTCACGTTGTCGTCTGCCTGGTCTTTTCGCCGAGCTAATTTATGGCCGACCTGGTGCAAGCGTACAAGTCTCTCGAGGCATACGACTACTTTGAGTCTAGTAAGAACTGGTTGAGCGCTATGCGTGCGAATAGATCGGGAGTCGTTCGCGTTGGAATTTTAACTGCACTTTTTTTTGCCACAAGCCTGGTACGCGACTGTGAGTTCTGGACGCCTTAAGGCTCGACGTTGTGCGTTGTACGAGCCAAAGTGATGCCATTGCAAGCACCTTACGGTGCCTGCGACGGCATCACCATGCACCTTACGATGCCTGGGTGTAGTGAGCAACCGAGAAAATTTGGGCAGCAACTTGTTTGCAAACACTAATAATGAACTCCGGGTGGTTTGGATCAGATGATGTCCCTAGCATAGGCGTGCCTCAGTGCTCGGAAGAACGATTGCCGTGGAAGCTGCGCACTTACCTTCAATGAAGGCTAGCCACACAAGCAATCGTCTGTGCGAGGCAGGAAAAAATTTTTTTTTTATCCACGCAGGTTGTTTGTTTTATGCGTCTGTCAGCGTCCACCTTTAACTTGTAAAAGCTTATTTCACAACTTTTGCAGTACTGTTTGGTGCAACCGAAAGCCACGTAGCTTCGTGGCAGGCCGAATTGCTGCGTTGCACGTGCGAAATTCTCGCTGTTTTGCCCACACCTCGCCCGCCTGGCTGACCTACCGCAATCGCAGCGCTGCCGCAGCTCAGCGTCCTGAATCCCGCACGTTGGTGTACACTCAGCGTCAACTGTTCTGTGCTACTTGGTGAAAGCTAGTCTAGCTTCCACAGTGCTGCAACTCTGTCAAAGCTAGGTGCACATGCAAATGAGGTGCAAAAGACAAAGCCATGTGCTCTCGCAGCAGTGCGAGACTGCTGCACAGTGGAAGCTACGCTAGCTCCGACAATGTAGCACAAAAGCGTTGACCCAGAGTATAGGTCTGATGTTCAGAAATTTAAGAGCCTCCGCTGTCAGTGTCCTGCACTGCCCTCCAGCAGGGAACGTAGCCAATCCAGTACTGTAGCCTCTTTACCTAGAAAGTGGCAACCCAAGACAGTCTGGGGATGCCGCGGACAACGTTCCTAGATTGAAGTTGGTTGCCAAGCCTCATAAAACGTCTTCGCGCCTCTTCGTGGGGTGCCTGCTCGGTGGGGCTCACTACGCTAATCCCATAGGGACGGAAACGACAAAACCGGTAGAGCGTCGGACACATGTTGCTTGTGGTGGAAAGTGATTCTATTGGGGTTTTTATGGCGAACATAAAGTTTGTGCAGAAATTTGCTAAAAAAGAAGCGTTGTTTGGAAAAAAACTTTTTCCTCTGTAGCCCGTGCGAACAGTGCCACTGGTGGCGCTAGGATTGCTATCTGCCCGTACCTGTCAGTGTGTGGGCAACAGCGAAGTTCCGTTTTCGAACAACGCTCTTTTCTCGAGCTTGTCTACTGATAGATATACGAACGTTGTCCATGGGAGGCAGTTCTCGGCCGTTGAACCTGGCCCCCTTTTCAGAGAGCCAGCGGCTGGCCCTGGGCCTTGCGGCCAGCCTGGGCCCCCCGTCGGAGTACAACAAGCTGTGCCTGTCCCTGCTAAGCGGCCTGCCCAATGAGGAGGCCCTCAGCCTGAATGTGTGCACCCTCCTGTCCAACGAGGGCAGGCACGCCCTGCGCCTGGACCGTGTGCCCCGCCTCCTCGACCTCCTCCTCGCACAGGCGGGGCTCTTCTCCAATGGTGGGTGCCTCTCCACCCTGCTCCCGCCTCTCGCTCGCATTGTCCGTTTTTATTGGCAAGGAGATCAAACTAGAAGGGGTGCTCTTTACAGCTCGTTTTCTCCTGAGCCCGGTGTTTACTCACCACGAGGTCCGCGGACTTGGATGTAAGATAAAAAGTGCTGACAGGAAACGGAGCGTCGTTTGCTGTGACGCGACGGGCCGGATCCCTCCCAAAGGCAGTCATCGGAGCATGCGAGCTCTAGGCAATTCCACCTTTGTGCGTAGCAGGTGTCGGACGGATGCACGGTGCATGCCGCATCATTCACGCGGGCCGGAGTGGCCACAAAAGGGCCCCCCCCCTCGGTAGACGGGAGAACTTTCACCCTTATTACATGCAGTTCCTGTTTTGTAAAGTAACCTTAACAAACAAAAACTTTGGTGCGGCATTATTTTTCGTTACAAGATGTCTCTGGTTTCACAAGCAGAGTTAGACAAAATTTGCCACCTCTTTTTTTTTTACGTGGAAGTTAGTTGCAATAGGCTTGTTATACTTGCACCAGCATTTAGTATGAGGATGTTGTAGACAAAATTTGCCACCTCTTTTTTTTTTTACGTGGAAGTTAGTTGCAATAGGCTTGTTATACTTGCACCAGCATTTAGTATGAGGATGTTGTAAATATACTAATGGTAAAGAATTTTTACTAAATTTACCACGGAGGCTTTGCCGCTGCCTGATAGTTATGAGGCCCGCGGTAACGCGTAATTGAAAGTCGTTTTACGGAATTTGGGGGCTTGAGCGATCCGCCTCAGCAAGCTCTCTTTTGCGGCCGTTTGCAGACGACCCTACGCTGCGGCCCACGCTGCTCGAGTGCTGGCAGGGTGTGGAAGGCAGGCGCATGGAGCGGTTCTGGGAAGACAATTTAGATGCCGACACCGTAGCCCTGTTCAATATCGGCAGAGGTGGGTGCCCCGGATTTTTTCCCCTCTCTGTGCGACGCGTTCCTTTTGTGTCGGAGATTGTGCTCGGCTGTCGCTGCCCTTACTTTCTTGTGTTCTTGCTTTTGTGGGAGGTGCGTGTACCTCCAGTGCACGTTCGCTAGTACGGCCTTCGAGCACCGCTGATTGAATATCGCCGACTGGCCACGAAGAAGCATCTCTTAGTGGAGATTTTTGTAGGTGGGAAAAGTAGTTGTGCGGTGCAGCCTAGTGACATCAGGAACAAGATACATAAATAGTGTCAGCAGTCACGGCAGGAAGTTGTACTTGGAGTGACTTTTTTAATTGCTTTGAACCTGAATTTTTCATTTCTTGCAAATGTACAAATACTTTTTTTTTTTTCTTCTTTCATCTTGCACGCTCAGAAAGAGCAAAGTTTAAGGAGCTTACACTTTTTTCAACTAGTTCAACTTCTTATTGCCTTTTGGGTCGATTTGTAAGGGCACGTTCACTGCTTCGTTTGCCGCTAAGCTAGAGTGCCTCAATGTTGCTTACTGGCTGCACCTTGCCGCAGTGGTGATATCCTTTGGGAATGCAAGAGCCGCAGTGTGTTGACCTTGTGTACATGAGACCAGTGGATTGGCTTGTGCCCTTGAAAATTCCAAATTATGAAGTACTCGTTGAGATCGTGATAAATTATTTCAGTTGGAGGCTCCTCGACTCGGTAATGCACTAAAGCACAGCAAATGTTGTCACCTGTACATTGCTTTTACACTATCATTAAATGCAGCTCAGTGATGGAAGTGCCACACCATTTGTGCCAAATTGTGCCATAAACGAAGGTCTGCCACATCTTGCTCCAAAATGCCATTTTCTATAAGAATTGCGCCACACCCATGCCGACATGGGCTTAAATAAAGCAAAAAATAAAAATATTTTATTATTGGCCGATGTTATTATTTGGAGAACTAGAAAAAAAGCAAAATGGTTCAGATACATATTTCACAACATCACTTCTCACTGTACAGTTCGTTTGATCTTAGGTCATAGCATAGTATTTGAGTTTGGTGGTTTATAAAACTTGGGGGGTGCGTTTTCATTGATAGACCCATTAGCAAGCTTGCTGGTTTTTGCAGGCTATTTACAGAAATCATATCTACAGGTGAAATAAACTACGGAATGTAAAACGGGGAGGCGGGAAAGTCCTAACTGAAGTGTTGTGGAACAATTCATTTTCAACCGTTTATTTAATACCCATTCTAAATGAAACCTACTCTTCTGTTTCTTTTGTGCGCTATTTATTTTATTAAAATAGGTAATAAGTACCTACAGTATCAAAGAGGAGGCCTCGGTCATTATTAAAAGAGCTTGTGTCACCATTGCTGGGCTCTGACAGTCATTTCTACTTGCTGGTTTCTTCAAACTACAACTTCTGCAATGTGAAACTGACACGGCAAACTGAAAGCTCGTGGTGCACAAAAATACTGACATGGCCGCATATGATGCCGCATGCAAGCCATTTCATTTCATTTCATTTCATTTATTTACTCTCAAGGCCGAAGCATTACAGAGAGGAGTGGTGAAGCAAAAAAGAAAAAAAAAAATACAACATGAACATAAACACAGCAGAGGGATTACAAAAAATGGTTGCAAACGGCACTTTTGAAACGGTCGGTGTCAGTGATTGAAGCGATGGAGGCGGGGAGGTGGTTCTAGTCTGTGCAGATATAGATAAACTCGTCCAGTGGCACAATCATGTTTTAATTTTTGAGTGATGTGCTAAAAGATGTTGGCCTCTGCTCCAAAGGCGTCAGTGGCTGCTCCAAACCAGTGTTGCCTGCTCTAAAAAGGTTGAATGGCGCTTCCATCACTGAGCGCCAAAAACAAGTGCATGGTTGATGGAACATGTGACGTCTCGTCGTCTTAAGGTTCCCGCATCACTTTTGCAAGTGGTAATGCTCAGTAACTGCAAAGGCTACGTACGAGTGGGAGGCAAAATGGTGGTTTGGCTGGCAGACAACAGAGTTGTCCTTACTCTGGGAGAATCGCCAGCCCGGCAATCTTGAGGCACTCTACGCTAAACTGGCAGAGTAGTGGAAGCTGCGTGCTCGTTGGAGCAGTCATCCGTCAGTCTCTGGTCACATGATCGCGCTTCTGCTTGCACCCAGATGTGGAGAACATGTTTGGGGATGAAAGGGAGGCGGCCGATTACTCTCGGAGTGTTATATATTTTTTAGCTGCACTGTGTGTTTGACTGTGATGTTGGCTCGTGGCTCAAAACTGAGTTGGAGCTGAAGCTTAATTATTAGCACAGCTGTATTGGATAGTTGTTACCAGCGACGTAGCAGTAAGCATTGCTGTATGCTGTCCACAGAGGAAGCCAATGCTTTTCTTTTGTACCGTTCGTGCTATGTGGGTAATCAATGTCTTGGGTTTCTTTTACTTAATGCTGGACTGTCTGCCCTGTCTTGCAGGTAACAAAGACGACGATGACGAGCTTTTTAACTTAAATTATGAGGTTGGAACAAGAAGTATAGAGGGCCAAAGAGTGTTAAGGGTAAGGCCATTTCATTTCATCATGCTTTCTTTTTTTTTCCTTCTCGTTTGCTGTCAGCCTTTTGCAAGTGTACTTTTCATGTGTCCCGCCAGTCCAGTGCTATGTCTTGTATTGGTCGAAAAATCATCTCGTTTCGGTTTATGGAGGGGAGATGCCGGTCGAAGAATCAAGTTTATCTTTTATATACACAATATTTTGTTTTCGCTTGCTTTATTATCCTCGGACATCCTACTTTTCCAAGTTAAAAAATAGAAACAATATTTGTTGAAGAAGTTCGGAAAAAAAACGTATGTGACCGACTCGCCGTGGCTCAAAAAATCTCAAGTTCACGCGAATATCGGCCATTTTTGAGAGCCTGTCGTTCGTGACAGCAGTACTTTCTATGTTTCTCCGATTTGATTTGTGATAGGCAACACTAAAACGCGCCATTTTTGCGTCTAGTACTTGAGAAGAAAACGCAAGTTTCAAGAGCACGACCTAATGCGAGCGGAGAACGCCGGTGGAGGAACGTTTACTGCGGCCTGCTAAGCTGAGCCGCCGTAACAGTGCAGTCGACGCAATCCTGACGCAATCGATGCTTCGCTCACAGTTGTCAGCACTGCAGAAAAGAAAATCACGGCCTTTGAAAACAAAGTTGATGCCGCTGCCACGAAAACTGCCAACCAAAACCTTATGACGACCGAAATGCTGACGTAGGGGGGAACAGCCAATGTAGCTAATGACTGACGGCACATGGTGCTGTAGGGACTGTAAAAGGCACAGCGTACAGTGTGGGACGGTTTTATCGACCCTTGATGTTTCCCGAACAGCCCACGTATGTTCTTGCAATACAGTCTAACCTGGATATAACGAAATTGATAAAAGTTTGCAATAATTCGTTATATGGAGGACTTCGTTACATGCAGTTTTCGCGAAAAAACTCGTAAAGGACAAGTGGAAAGAAAGCGAAAATTAAAAATCCACGTGGGCATACTCACCGTGTCGTTTATTTAGTGGAAAAGAAGTCTGTAAGCTTGCCTTGCGTCTTTCGCGCGAGCGGTGGCAGCATGCTGCGCTCAAAGGACACCGAAGCGTTTCGAGCGCTGTCGTCGTCCTGGGAGCCGGCGACCCGGCCTAATACATCGATGGCATCCAAGACCTCCCTCGCGGTAGGCACCAAAAGCTGCTCGCCTTTGGTGGCAATTGGACAAGGATATATCTGCATTTAAGGTAGTCGCCGACCGATTATTCGGACCTCGCAGGGACCGAAAGAACGTCCGAATAATAGAGCACTCCGAAAAATCGGCATTTGAAAAACTTGCCTTTATTACTTCCAAGTGGGCTTTAAAAAAGCTGTAAACAGTGCCTTGTTTCAGGTTACGCCTCCGTTTCCGTGCAACTTTGTTCGCTTGAGAATTGCTGCCTTCTTTTCTAGCGTTATGGTAGGATGCTTTCTGCGCTTCTTTAAGGGGGAACACTGGTCTTGGAGCTTTTTTCCTTATTTTATGACCAAACTCAACGAAACTGCGCAAGCTTGTTCAGCTTTTTGTGCTGATTTTATATATCTGGTAATTTCTTGATTCAGTAGAATTGTCCTGAAGATAATTAAAACTTACCTGCCTTTGTTTGGAGGAACGATAGGGAAAAAACTGCTCAACAAGATATCCTTTTTAACACATGGCCAGATACTACGAAGTGTAAAGAATAAAATGTTGGAAGTACTTTTAAGATAAACCCATTATTAGTGATTTTACAACATGTGCAAGTTCAGGGCTCAATGCATGGCTAACAACTAATAAAACAAAAGATCAAATAAAAAATTTTCTAGACTTATATTAAAAAATATGCTCTCAACATTGTATGCTTCACACATTTAGCAACACATTTCAAGAAAGGTTATATTTCTGACTGCTGTAGATGCTGAGATATCCCTCCTGCAAATTTTCAACGAGTCCAAAAATTGTGTTATGTGAAAACAATGTTTTAGAGTCAACTTTAATGCACATTCAGCCCGCATAGACATTATAAATTGATTTATAGCTCAAATATTTATCCACGAAATTAGAAGCGTGGTAGATTCAGAAGAACAACAGCCATCGCCGTTTTCAAAAGAATGCAGTTTTAGGAAGTTTTTGGCTCCAAAGACCCATGTCCCCCCTTAATGACACATCGCGGCGGCAGGAAAACAGATGGGGCTATGACGTCCAAGCCAACGTTGTGCGATTGAGATAAGAAGCGCAAAACCACGAGCGCAAAATGGCGACTGGCGACGCGAAGGAACGGGATAGCAAAATGAGAATAATGATGATGATGATGATGATGTGCAGCTAAATTGAAAAAAAAAAAAAAGGGCTAGCATAGCGTCTCCTAGCGGTAGGACTCAGGAGTGCTGAAGTAGTGCCAGTAGCGCTGCCAAACCAAGCCAATCAATTTGCAGCCAACATAGAATTCAAAATGGCCGCTTCCGCCGATCGCTCGCAACGATTTTGTCCGAATAATCAAACTTTCGGACTTCGAGCTGTCCGAAACATTGGTCGTGAATATACACTATTTCTATGGGGTAAGTCACGGTTCCGCCTTTAGGTGCAAAGTATCGAACAAATCCAGAATATCAAAGTCCAAAAAAAAAAAAAAAAAAAGATTGCGGCGGAGCGAGTTTTGTTAAATCAAGGTTATCCAGTGCGAGCGCTTCGTTACATGGAGTTCACAAATACAAGCGCTTCTATGAAGATCGCGTCGGGGAATTGTAAAAGTTTGTTATATAGAGGATTTCGTTGTATACAGGTTCGTTACATCCAGGTTTAACTGTATTTCATGTAATTGCAGCCAATATTTGAGTACATATCTTTTAAACTTTCAAATGCAGTTTTATTGTTTTGCAACTTTGGGTTGTCTTCACAGTTTGTGCACTCAGTTTTTGGTGCTTAACGTCTTTCAATAATAATAATAATAATAATAAAAAGTATTATTTAAAGGGTAGGTGGAGGTGCCGACCTTTACTTGAAATTGCAATATCCTATATTTTTGCAAACTAACTTCTAAAGGGCTTCTAAAAAAAAAAAGGCCTTCTAGCATGTTTATTTTATTTTCTAAATAAAAAAAGAAAAGTTACATCCTCTGGCTAGATACTGGCATTCTCCACTTTACTGGGAGCAAAATGAGCTATCGCACCATGCTCCTTATAAAAAACAAATGACTGTGCCTAGGTGTCTGAATCAAAAACCCTTCCTATGTGGTTGTTTCTGCCTGTGAACACAAAACTATAAAATCTACATTCAAACTAATAATTGTCTTCATAAGAGAAGACAAAACTTCACAACTAGCTGAAATTTCATTATCATAGGGCAAATATATATTTATAAAAAAAGTGTCTCCACCCAGCATCTTTCCTTAACACCTTTTCACTGCTTCCAAATGGGGATGGGCACAACCCCCATAATGCTCTACTGTAGAATACTGGGGGAGTGCCTAGCTACCTTTCATTTAAAAGTGAGTTAATTTAGACGGGGGCGCCCGTTCGGTCGAATTGGGCGCTTAATGCGTAATTAGCAGAATTCCCAAGTTCGGGAAAAGTTAATAGTAGGTGCTCGAGCGAAGTGGGTGTTTTCCCGGGATTTTACTGTAATATCGAGCAAGTGGAGAAAAAATGGTTGCAAAAAATTTGGTTAATCTCCTTAGTTATAGGGTTATTAACGACGTCTTCATGAGAGAGACTGGCTTATCAGTGCGCTTTCGTTGCCTCTAACCTTTTAATTTGTGTTTCTTTTTTATGCTATGGTGTGTGCATTCAAATAAACGTAATCATGTCACCCATTTTAGACAAGTGGTTTCATGCATCAGCATTTAGTAAAGGTTTCGTAAGATGAATGTGCACTATGGGGGGGGGGGTGGTCAACGATACAGGTGACTTGTGTACTTCGAGACAAGCCGTCAACAAGTATACAAACTTTTACTGGCTGATTTTTGCTGGTACCACACCTGGCCACTGCTTCTTTATGCGATTTAGCCGGAGGTGCATTACTGACAAAGCAATTGCTTTTTCTCTCCTTTCCTTTGCTGTCCGACCCCAGATTGCGTTGATCTTCCACAACCTTTCGTTTGAGGAACGCAACGTTTCGGTGCTAGCAAGGAACAGGACGTTCATCAGGTGGGTACACACTTTTCTTTGCTTGTAGGGACCCTTTAACGAGAGCACTACTGAAGGGCCATCTAACGTGACGTCAGTGGGTGTAACACTTTCCTCGCTTTGCTGCCTCGATATTCACGCGCAAAAACGAGATTGACGTTGGCTATCGTTGCAGAGATACACTTGCGTAGAGGCCTACCTTGGCTTCGCTGGGCGATCGTAGACATTCTTTTGACCCATTGGGGCGTGTCCTACTTGAGCGCCGAGAGATGCTGAGCGAAGTTGAGCGGCGCTAGCCAGCAACAACCTCGATTAGCAGGGAAGATAACTAGATGGTGTAGTTGGAGCAGAGTGTGAATGCTTTTTGTCGCTGCGTCGCGTAAAAGCTGCCTCGAAGGCTCTGTTTTGTAGTTGTTGGATTCTAGTTCATCCCAACATTTTTTTTTTTATGCTCAACACGCAATATGCTACGCGTGCAATTGATTTGCACTTTGCACGTGCCTAATCTTACGCGTATCGCGGGTCATCGTCGGTCGCAGGGCCTACACATTCACTTCTCTTTGATTGGTTTCCCGACAGTGTTCTTTTCTTTTTAATGTTTTTATCTTTGGTCTTTTTCAGGTTTGTGATGCTGTGTGCCCTGAGCAGGTGGTCGTCGCTACGGCAAGTTGCCCTGGACACAATAGGAAACTTGGCATCCAAGGTGAGGGGGCTCTCGTATTCCGCTGGAGGCAATTTAGGTAGTTTCCTAGGCAGTTGTTTAGATGGGGTATATGCAGCCACAGTTTACGGCTCTCTCGTGCTGAACGTTGGGTGACTCCCGCAGCTGGTGCTGTACCCCGGCAGCGAGGAGGAAGAGGAGGAGGAGGGGGTCAGGGGGGAGGAGGAGGAGGAGGAGGCCGGGGAGCGTCAGCGCTGGTCGTGCGCCCTCCTGCGCCTGGCCCGGGAAGGGGTGCAGTCGCAGGACCGCTACCTGGTGGTGCGCTGCCTGGACATCCTGGCCCGGCTGTGCCGCCAGGAGCGCAACGCACGGGCCCTGTTGCCCCAGCTGGACGCGCCCCTGTGCCGGCGCATCTTCGAGCTGCTCACAGTCCACGACCTCATGCTGCTCATCTACGCCCTCGAGGCCCTGTACATGCTCAGCGAGATGGGCCGAGATGCCTGCGAGAGGCTGCTGCTGGTGAGGGGCCGATCGGGCTGCACTCTTTTAGACACGTGACATTTAGACTGCTGGGGTGACCGATAGTGAGGATGGCGCTTCTTTTTGACGCTAGGCCCCCGCATGCACTTCGTGCCTTCTGTTGTACTTTGGCTGCGGCACTCTGGAAGGCACGAAACAAAAATTCTGACGGTACCTAAGCACTTCTTATGAGTTGTGAATGTGAAAGCATTCTCGGTGCTGAGAGGAACAGAAGTGGCTGCAGCGCTGGCAGAGAGTGGCGGTGTGCCGCACAGGCCGCCCTGGCTCGCTGGTGACTGTTGCGCTGCTGGGTGAGGCAGCGGCGGGAGTGTGAAGCGCGGCGCGGCACGTGCTGAAATTATGTGTCCTCTCATCATCATCATTTCCCTAGTTGCGGGTACCGGTAAAGGACGTTAAACCTCAAAACGTAAAGTTAGGCCTAACGTCAGGCCTAATGTCGGGCCAGCTTATTCCTGTGTTCCCCCTCCCGCTGCACCGTCAGCAGTTCGGCTGGCTCCTTATCAACGATGACACCGTTGCTATGGGGCCACATGATGCGTCGCAGTGAATGGGAATTTAGGTGCTGTTTTTCTACTACAGACGGCTACAGACAACGCCAGCTTCGCTCCATGGGACACTTAATGCTTTCGCATTAAAATACTGCCCACGGCGCGTTGAAAGAAGCGGCAAAATCGGGCTAGACCCCTGGAACAACGAAGGAACCGGTACAGTTAAGGCACTCTCTACTAAAGACTCTTTTTAATGGAAGGTGCGGATTGATGTAGATGTTTCAGGGCACACTAAAAAGATTTCCCGAGCAATCTAGCCCTGTTACAAAGAAGTTCTGCCGTAACGTGGTTCCTTCTCCCTTTCCCGACTAACAGCCCTCGGGTGGCAAGGCCGTCTTGCCGGATCTTCCACGTCATTTATATTTGGGCAGTTGCGGGACAAAAATTTGACAGAAGCGCCGCGTAGGCGTTCGGCCGGGACTTGTGTTTGAACAGGGAGCCGATTGCAGACGTAGCGCTCGTTTACATTCTGCATCCCGTGTGTGCTTCCGTCAAGGGGCATGCTAAATCCAGCACTATAGTCGCTGGCAATGTGAGAATGGCGGGGCGTCTCTTTATAGAGCTGCGCACGTGCACTCAAGGCGCACGAAACGCGGAGGTGTCGAGAAAAGTCAGAAGCTTGCGCGGATGGCGGGGCCTGTACAACATTGTTGCTGCTGTTTTCACCTTTTCGGCGGCCGTACAACATTGTTAGGCTGCCAAAAATTGGCTAATGAACGCCCCCTCGCCTCCAGGTGCACAAATCCATCGGCATCCTGGTGTCCCTACTGACCCTGGACCCCCTGGCGTACGGGCCCCTGGCCCAGAAGGGGATGAAACTCATCGAGACGGTGGACCCCCTCTTGCCCCCCGCCATGCCGGTCACGGGGCCCTCCTCCTCGGCGCCTCCCCCCCACCCCCGGGTGGCAGCGGCCATGCTGCCCCACCCTCCCCCGGAGGCCGCCCCCTCCCCGTCCCCCGTGCTGACCCTGGGGGCGGCCCCCTCCCCCGACCCGCTGGACACTGAGGCCTTCGCGGGCACGTGGGTGCGCGCAATGTACGAGCCGGCGCCTCCGGGCTGCTCGGTGGCGCGCAACGACATTTACGCAGAGTATGTCACCTTCTGCAGCAAGGCGGGCCGCAAGAGCGTCATCAGCGCCTCCGTCTTCGCCAACTGCGTCAAGTGAGTGGGCCCCCTGTTCAATGCTCGAAAGCGCTGACCGACTCGGAGGGACGAGCGCGACGTTGCGAGAGCGAGAGCGACGTGAAAGCCCGCGAGACGGCAGCCGCATTTAGAATGCCCCACAAATTTATGACGATAGTGGTCTCCTACTTGTAGAAGAAAATATATGCGTCCTTGCCCGGAATGCCGGCCATCATCTTCACCCTAACGCTCTTCGTCTCCCAACTTGATTTGAGTGACTGCGATGCCCGGAGTTTGTCTTTGACTGGTGCATTTACCGTGTCCTCGGAAGTGGTCCCTCGATTCGCCGTGCGACGTCGTGGAAGTG
The DNA here is from genome assembly GCF_016920785.2 of Ixodes scapularis. Classification (NCBI taxonomy): domain Eukaryota; kingdom Metazoa; phylum Arthropoda; class Arachnida; order Ixodida; family Ixodidae; genus Ixodes; species Ixodes scapularis. The sequence continues at coordinate 91,277,379 of NW_024609879.1, read as the reverse complement.
TCGCTCTTTCGCCTGTTACGATCCTGCCGGCGGCGTGGCGGCAGAGGTGGGCATTGCGGACGTCTTCGTCCGCAAATCGCCATTCCATTTACCGTTGCGGCGTCCGAGGGTGTTGTATTATGTTGCGGGTTTAGGACAGCAAGATGAGCTTCTTTACAAAGCTCTCCAATTGGTGGTTTCCCCCTCTTCACTCGCCTCCCGACTGTTGGCTCTGGTAAAGTAGAAAGGATGGAGGGTTTTTTTTGGAAGGAGCCTGTTTTGCCATCATAAACCTATGACAGACTACGGCGCGCCGTACGACGAAGCATGTGGAGCGAAAGCTTGTGCTGCAAGACCTGGGGATCCCGCGTTTAAGGGGGAACACTGGTTTTGGAGCTTTTTTTTTTTTATTTTATGACCAAATTCAATGAAACTGCACAAGCTTGTTCAGCTTTTTGTGCTGATTTCATATAATTTCCTCAGTCAGTAGAATTGTCCTGAAGATGATTAATACTTGCCTGTCTTTGTTTGGAGGAATGATAGGGAAAAACTGCTAAACAAAATATCCTTTTTAACACATGGCCAGATACTACGAGGTGTAAAGAACACAATGTTGGGAGTGCTTTTAAGATATACCTGTTATTAGTGATTTTACAACATATTTAAGTTCAGTGCTCAATGCATGGCTAACAAGTAATAAAACAAAAGATCAAATAGAAAATTTTCTAGACTTATATTAAAAAAATCTGCTCTCAACATTGTATGCTTCACACATCTGGCAACAGATTTCAAGAAAGGCTATATTTCTGACTCCTGTAGGGGCTGAGATATCCCTCCTGCAAATTTTCAACTAGTCCAAAAATTCTGTTTTGTGAAAACAATGTTTTAGAGTCAACTTTAATGCACATTCAGCCCGCATAGACATTATAAATTGATTTATAGCTCCAATATTCATCCACAAAATTAGAAGCCTGGTAAATTCAGAAGAACAACAGCCATCACCGTTTTCAAAAGAATGCAGTTTTAGGAAGTTTTTGTCTCCAAAGACCCAACCCCAGCTCGTTTCAACCTGGGCGAGGGTTGCACTGGCGTGCATTTGTGTAGTTGCTACTGCGTGGTGCGCGTTAAAAGCTCCAGGCTAGCCATCGTGCTGTACTAGTGTAGCTAAATTTCTTATCTACGGTGTAGTGCAGTATGTGTTCACAGTTTACTAACACACCAAAGTCCAACACAAATTTTGCCGCCCAAGCTATACTCGGGGGAAATTTTTGGTAGCGTTTCCGACGGGGGGGGTCGTGCGTGTGTGCAGCTTTCGTCGATGACTACGACGTGCACCCCATAGCTTTTGTTCGTCGAGTATAGTTCCTCACATGTGGACATTCCACCACGCTGTACAGTCGGCTTTGCCTACCAAGTGGTAAAGAAAAAAACGGGAGACTGTGTGCCCGCGCTAAGTGCGTCTTGCTCCACGAAAATCCGTCACTAATAACTGGCTGTCCTAGGTCAACCAGTGTTTCAAGCAAAAGCAAAGTAGACATTCATGCTCGGGCAGCAAAAATAAATCTGCCTTTAGAGGTACAGTAATGTGTCGTGTTCGCGCCAACTGCTTCGCACTGCGTAACCCGCTGCTGAGCAAGTTTATCCGAGAGGCCCAGAAACGTAGCTCTTGTTGGAAAGTCTATTTCAGGGGTGGAACAGCTGTGCCATTTGCGCCAGACGCATTTGTTTGCGCCATCCTACGCCATTTTGTGGGAACTGTGCCACACCCAATACCTCGCGCCATTATGCTACAAATCGCACAACGTGAGCAAAAAAAATTGTATTTTGTCTTGGTTTCAATTTTTATCGACTCGATTGGCAGCAATGAGCGCGTTTAGCTTGGTCGGCCTTGCAATCCTTTGTTGTTTGTTTTTTCTGTGTATTCCGAGTCGGAAGCGCGAGAAAAAGCTTGGGGGTCGGATTCCAAGCGCTACACCACCCACGACTGGATTGTATCCTTTAACCATAAGCAGTTAAGCAAGTTGGCCGAGGTGAGGTCAAGTTGTTAGGCGTCAGATCGCCTAACGCTCTGCGGCTCGGGTTCAGGACGTCGGCCAGTTGAAAACAGATTAGCAAAAGATTCCTTATGGTACTTCATCGTTAGAAGTTGGAACCGCATTCCTGCAAGATAAATCGTGATTTGACAGAACTGAAACGCGGTCCGATCCGAAACCTTGCCGGCCAGCAGCTCTCACACAAGCGGTAGATCTGCTCGGTGTACTTTAACCTTGCTCTGGCTTATCGCTTCGAATACGATAACGCCGTTAATCGTAGTCTGCTGCTTCGACATTGAGTTGCACAATAGTAGAAACTCGAAATTTGTTGCCCTGTTCCTCTGCGCAACTGCACGTCCGTTGCTTACGCTTGTCACGTGGTTCGCACATATAATTACTATGTCGAGCATGTGTGGGTTGTGCTTTAAGCAGTGCTGGTTTGCATTTTGAGCAGCTGAAAGCCACTCAGAAAATATCAAGGACACTATCTTCAGAAACATATGGTACTTGCTTTTTGGTTCTCATTAAGGCTCACAACATTTCAAGTTTTCTCATCTGTTACACTGTTATCCCACCTACCTAGCTTCCTAACCACTCATGTTCATCTGTGCTGCTAAGCACAATGGAAATTGCTCCCATGCTCGTCTAAGACACAAGCTGAAGTGCAATGAAATCTGATTTGAGCTGCTCCCAACCTGCTCCAAAGCAGCTGTTTTAGCCGCTCGCGTGGCTGCTCCCAAGTACATTTCCTGAGTTCCACCCCTGAATTTTCTAGCAGCGTATGGAGCCTTCTCTGGTTGTGTGTAGGGGGATGCATTGTTGTTTCCTCCCCCCCAGGGCCGTGTACAGCCAGACGGGCATCCGACGGGTGGACAATGCCAACGGCATGATGAGCTTCCACCACGATGGGCTGCGCAAGCGGCTCAACCCGCTGCCCGTGCCCATCCAGGTCACCAGCTGCCTCAGCATCACCACTCAAGGTTGCTCTTCCTTCCTTTCGTTGTCACACACTGGAGGCTGAAAAGGGCACTAAACCACTTTCTGCGATAATCTACTTATGGTCATGGCTCTGATTCTACTGGCTCTAAGCACCCTAAAGAACCAAACATTACATTCATGCGTGGCCGGTTTCTCTATTAAATCGGTACCAAAGATTGATTACCTCGGAACCATCACTGACACCAGACTTCACCTCTGCTTCTCGTCCGATGGCGCCCTCTGGTGTCTGCAATATTCCTGAGTTAATCAGTCTTTGATACCAATTTTAACAAATAAATTGGCCATGCACAAATGTAATGTTTGGTTTTTTAGGATGCTTAGAGCTCATAGATTGAGTTATGACCATAAATAGATTTTCGTAGAAACTGATTTAGCGCGCTAGAACCACTTGTGACGGCTTACTATGTTCGCAACTGTCTTGTCAGTTGCGGACGACAGGTCTGATGGCCTGTGTAGAAAGTGCATCGCCTTCTGAAAGCAACGCCGTCAAAGTTGGGAGCCTAACGTTACTTTTTTAATGGTTGAAAGCCAAATTATTGCGACTAAAGATGTCATAATGAGATTTTAGCCTGTTGTAGAATGCCAACCACAGCAACATGTTTGGCTGCGCACATCGCCAATACCATATTTACTCGAATCTAACGCGCACCCATTTTTCGAGGTTCGAAGAAAAAAAGAAAAAAAATGCGATGACCTCGGTCGTTACGCGCATCGGATTTTGTAGGTTGGATACAGAAATTAAACTTTCTCTCACTTGGAGCAACGAAGGTTTATTCCAAATGCTTTAATCTTGCGACGAAATGAACGGCCGGCAAGGTCGTCATCACGACGACGGTCCGGTGCAGCGCCCGTGGGGCAGTATGCATTACTCGTCATCGCTGTCGGACGACTCCTTATCGCTGTCAGTGGCCCAAAGCATTTCATCTTCGGTGCCGTCCATAGCGTTAGAAATTCCGCACTTCTTGAAGGCCTTGATAACCACGGCAGACGGGGTCGTGTACCACGCATCTTTCGCCCATCGCACGTGATGCAACCCGATAATGGAGCGGCCATTTTGAAATGTCGATGGTGATACGGTAGCGCAGTTTTGGGTCGCACTCGATTCTAGCGCGCATGCGATTTTCGGACCTATTTCCCCGGAAAAAAGGTTCACGTTAGATTCGGGTTAGTACGGTACATTGTGGGGACTTGCATGGAGGCACTACTGGCAGCCACCGGGACAGGCTTGACGGCGAACTCTAGTAGATTGGCACGCTGCATATGAAGCACATGAGGTCCTGGTAATGTTTTGTGATCACTACACTGTTACTTTAGCCTCACCGTGCTTGTGGTGCAGTACGACCCTTCCTGCTGGTAGTCTTCTTTCGTACCTTGACGTAATATTGTTAAATGTGTTGTGTAATCTCAATAATAATAATTGAAGAAAAAAAAAAAAAAACTTGCTCAAACTCACTCTGGGTAACGTTTTGTACCTTGGCGTTCAAAATCCTAACCGCGTCCAGCGTTGCTCCATCAGTGTTCTCACATCAGATGACCTGTCGTCGTTACTTGGATCCATCTGAAGAAGATTTCTGACCCGGCCATTGTGGAAGGCTCTGCCAATTTTTTCCGAAGAGTCTAGCCAGGTGTTGATTAATTAATTCATTCATTCATTCATTTATTAAACCCTCGAAGGTCCCATTTCGGGGGATTTCATAAGGGAGGGGGGGAGGGAAGGGGGATACCTTTTAAAGTTAGAGAGATTATGAACAAAATCCAACTGGTAGTTGTCTGCTAATGGTGCTGGATAGGAAAGTAGAAACAATGCAAAACAACAATAATTTGAACATAAGGCTATTAACACAGATGAGAAATTGGAACATTTTGAAACAGTGTCAGAGTGAAGGTCATTACAGTCTATGACAATATGTGGAAAAAATGATTGGTTAAAAAAACATTGTTTGGAGATCCAAGATACATGGCATGAGTGGTTTAGTCGTGACGATGCGCCGTTATACATTCAAACCCACTTATAACAAGCGCGATAGTTTTGCGAAAAGTGGTCCTTTTATCAGTGGTTTCTAGGGATGTGCGAATAGTGAATTTTCACTTCGAAGCGAATACGAAGCGAATAATTAATTTCATTGAATAGTTTCGAATCGAAGCGAATAATTTCGAAGCGAAGTGAATAATTTGCATTTGCTAATTTAAAAGTGAGAAAATTTACAAAAGTGAACGAATAATTTGCACATTTATATGACTTAGCTATCCGTGTCGTCTTCAACATGTTTTCTAGGCTACCATTTAGATTTTATTTTAGATTTATTTAGATTTTTTTCATTTACATCTGCCCATTTATATTCCCGGCCCTCGAGACAGCCTCCATCCGGCCCCTTAGCCAAAAAGTTTGGAGACCCCTGGTTTAGAGCATCGCGATTTTGACTTTTGAATGACATTTCAAGACCGTGTCAGACTTAATTCCAAGAAAACAATTACGGTATTCGAGAGGTATCGTAACTATCGAAATGAGGATATTTTCCAAATTGGAGAAACTATCGGTATCACCATCATTATTTTCTACGCGGGGCAGCTCAGTAACGGTAGCAACGGCGTACGCGTTAGACTTGCAGCACGTGGGAAATTAGTTTAAGTGTACTCGGAGGCAAGAGGACAAAAATAAGTCAGGCTCTGGCAATCGTAGCACACGGTCACACAGTTTCTGATGCGAATGTCATCTTTTGCGGCTCTCAAGAACACAGTTGAAGCTAAAACGAAACTAGTTCCCTCCGCCATCTTCGCTCGTTTGGTGGCTCGCCGGCTAGCCGGGATTGTTTTAGCGGCAGCTCGGACGCCCAAACCTATTCCTTCCCGGAATGTTTGCTGCCACGATTCTTTCTGGGCGCTTCCCTCTGCACTCCGAAACAGTAAGTGCCTCGCAAACGTGGTCGGCAGCAGCAGTCCCGTAAATAGGTGCCATTTTACCTCCGTTGGGGAAGTCCGTTCAGTTGAACTGAGGTGTGATTAGCGGCTCGATGAAAGTTGAAGCCGCCGTTTAACTCCGGCCGATTGCGATTGAGTCAACTATCGTTGACTCAATGGCAGTTGAGAGCGCTCGTGTAACTAGGGTATTAGCTTACCTCTTTTGAATAAGGTTGTGGTTTGTACCGTGTTCAAACTTCGAAATACTTCGAAAATATTCGAAGTTTCCGAATAGTACTATTCGCTTCGAAGTCCGAATCGAATATGGCATTATTCGCTTCGATATTCGAATATTCGCACAACCCTAGTGGTTTCTTATATCTGGACTTACCTTTAAAACATTATAAATAAGGATAATGCAGCTGGTATCGATAGTTTCACTCTGAAACTGTTTGCACAATTCTAGCGCACCCCAGTTCTAACACGTTGGTTGATTTAGCTTTCAGATAATCAAAAAGTAAATTGCTGCCGATTCTACCACGCAAGTAAAATAATGAAGATTGACCACATACCTCATAGAACAAATTTTGTGAAACGCACGCCTACACGAAAACAAATACCGTGCACTAGTCCGACCGACACTAGTCCGACGATGGTTCTTCGCTGTCAAAGGAGGTAATTAAAACTTGCTTTGGTCTAAAGCGTTTTAAGTGCCGCACTTCATGCGCATGCACGAGTGCGCGGCCGTCGCCTCTGGCAGGGTCTTTCAAACACTTAGCGAGCTTGTCAGGTGGCTGGCAAAATGGTGATTGGATTGGATTGTGGTGTCTCTTCCCTTTGTATCAGGTGAGTAGAGACCAAGCTCCGCTCTAGCCGTATTTCACTTCTTAGCTTTCACTATTTTTCCGCCACCAGTCCTCGAGTCTTTGTTTTGTGCCCTCGAGGGCCTCGGCTCTTTTTGCTACCCGTCTGTCCTCCCCCTCGATGGTCTCCACGGCAACCGTGAATCCCAAACGTAAACAAACGGTCACGATGGTGATGGGGCTAGCCACCTTATACCGGGCATAGAGTTTGAATACAGAGTTTGCAAACATAGAACAAACGAGCGTAGCACGGCGTGAGAATTGACTTCCTTCTTTTCCCCTTCTGCTTCCCGCGCACGCACAATCGGCAGAATACGCAACCCGGGAGGGTGTTTTTGCTTTTGTAGTTTTGTTTTCCCCCTGCTGTGCAGCCGTGGAAATGACCAAATGACCTTGAGCGTCTCCCAGTGCCGTGGCTGGGAATGCAGCTGTTTTTTATCTTTTTCTTTTTTCTTTTCGCACGTGCGGGAGTTTTGTTTTGCTTCCGCGGACTTTGTGTTCGTTGTAACAGTATGATGCTTTGAAAAACGGTTGTTTTATCTGGACCAGTTTTAAAGAAATAGGAAAACGAAATTCCAGTGCTCATTTTCTAGCTTGGATGTGTTGCATGTTGCACCCTAACCTCACAAACACCAGTCTTCCGTTGAAAGGCACAAGAAAACTAATTTTGAAGCTAAATGAACGATCTTTCAATGTGCACCTGGCGGATGCATGCGGAGCCTATCTGGGGGGTAGTCTAGCAACGTTGTGGAATCTGCTACGTAGTCGTGACGTAGCAGATTCCTTCGGATCAGCGCCGCTCTTTGGCATTTCAACATTTTCCCTCTTAGCTTTCCTCTTCAACTCACAAGTCGCGCATTGTACCAAACGGTCCAAAAAGACGGAAAGGAAGGACTCCCCTCTTTCTCGGACCCTCGTTTGTGCAACCGGACACAGGCACTCTCCCCCTAGAAGATTAGCCCGTCGCTCAAAACTCGAACAAATGTTGCTTTCACCACCCCGTTCAGCCCTAAGCTGACAGTGTTGTGGAAGCTACGTGCTCCTTGGGCCAGCCACACGCTCTTCACCCCACGGGTACTTCGAACGGCTCGGTTGTAACGCGCCGACGCTATTGACACCGCCACAATGCTGACAACGCCACCAAGGGCAAAGCTCATAACCACGCCTGCCTTGCTACTCCACGAACGCGGGAAATCTTTTCTTTCTGGTTTTGTTTGCGCCGGATGTCCCATGGCGCATCGCGCACTCCATTCGCTTCTCTTCGAGCGCGTGCTCGAGCGCACCGTTTGGAACGAAAAATATATCAAGACGTTCAAAATAAAAACGTGCGATTATCATTTACGGTTAGTACTCGTCATGCTTGATTCATTTCCGAACGAAATTTGAATATTTCAATTTTTGTTTCCATACCCCTTTAATGGGTAGGGCCTCGAGTTTGTATATTTTCTGAAAGCCGGTAGGTCGTTGTATGTGGGATCGTTATAAGTGGGTTTGACTGTACACCCTTTCACGGTAGCTTGGTGGACTGTGCAGGCTGCGGCCCCCGCGACCCAGTAAGGGCATTGGAGCAAGGCATGCGACAACACTCCATAGTTGAGTCCACAGAAGCCTTGTTACCGCCACAACAGCAGTGCCGTCCACGACAAAAAGTAGTTCTAGGCTCCTTTTAACAGCAGTTGAACTTGCCCAATTGCATCTCTATCGACACTACGCTGCACAACACGGAAGAAAGACGAAGACACATTACTCCTTAATGATACTTATTTTAGATCAACCCTTTTCCTAGAACAACGGGGCTTTTGATCAATGTTTGAATGATCACAGTCCCATAACCGACCGATTCCGCTTAAAACTTGGCCCTGGTATTAGTACCCGCCACAGATTTGCGGGCAATTCGGGCGTATGGTTGTCTCCTGAACTGTTCTCAAAGAGAAAAGTTGGTCGGTTTTGGAGCAGACCACTCTTGGCCAGCAAACAACAACCGGTTCCTCCGGGTCTTGCATCTGGCGCAGTGACACAAACGCTGCCGTCACGGGGCGTCGCGTGCCTCACTTCGATGCTCTTGTTGGGTTGGGAGGCCTCCACAGCTCGCCAGATTATCGTAAAACAGAGTATAGGAGTAAGCAAAAATGAGTCACGGAGGCAACTTATTCCTACTGTTTTAATCGACGCACAATTAACATTGGACCATTCAACTGGTGTTTGAGCGGGTGACTAACGGCGGCTTCTCTGGACGTACAGCTGCAGGAGCATCGCTGCGTTCCCCCGTGGCCGGTGGGGGTGTGGTGTCGAGCCACAGCCCGATCCTGAAGGCGCAGCTGTCTGCGCCTCTAAGGTCGCTCACCCCCCCCACGGGGACGGCGCAGGGGTCCTCCCCGCCCCCCTCCCCTGCCGTGGCCACCCCCGTGGCACCTGCCAGCCCGGCCACCCCAGCCACCGCCACGACGTCTAGCCCCGGCGGATCGAGCAACCTCATCAAGAGCCTGTTGGCCAACAAGGTGACCTTGCCGACCTGAAGCTCCCCAATGAAATCCGTGTTTCTTACTAGTGCTGACAGCCGTTATTGCCTGAGCCACGTGCCACGAGCGAGTGCTCCACCAAGAAATGAATTGTACAGTGAACCTAAAATAGGAAAAAATTAGGGCTCCCGTGTCGCAGCCTATAAAATACCGCAACTTGCGAATGTCGTCCCTGTTGCTGAAATAACGGAACGTTCCACCCTACTTCTAATGTTTAAAAATAATGTTAAAAAGAACCAGCTACTTGAATATAAATAGTGTCAAGTGTCTTCCAAGTTCAATCATTTTTTTTTTTTTTTTATGAAAGTGTTGCGTTCAGTGGCACATTATCACCTGTAAACCACATGTACCCTTGTCTTTTTTTCCCTATTACGGTGGAATCTCGATACGATTTTCACAGGAACCGAAAAATAAAACTTACTACCCAAAAATCGTATTATCCAAAATGAGCTAAAAAATTTAAGATATGCATACCCAGTGAGAAACTTGTTTTTATTCCTCAGCCTTCAAATATTCGGACACTTCGGTTTGGGTATTCTTCTTGTCAGTATCAATAAACAAGGTCTTTTGAAAGTTAAAAAAAAAAAAAAAAAAGAAAGATCCACAATTTAATTGGTTAGCTTGCGATCTCATCGGCCTTCTCGCGGAGAAGTTGACCGTCGGCGTTCACACCTGCTGCTCATACTTCTTTAAACCAAGCCAGGAGGATCTCTTCCATCTGTGCATGCTGCGCGCCTCTCGTTTGCTTGACACTTGCGCCGAAGACTTTCACCCTGTTGCGGATTTCTTCCCGCTTGCCTACGATGCCCAGTTTGCGTGCCAGGTCTATGCGTTTCTTCTTCGGGTCTTTGCCGAAATTGCAGATAATGTCCATTTATTACTTTTAAAGACAGCAGCTTGCATATCCTTGACATTGTCACGGTGGTTAACGACACCACGAAAGCTGTGAATAGGGAGCACCAGAGAACAAACGGGCAAAGCGAGACACTGAGAAAATGCGCGGAGACACGAAAATTGCGCTGGAAGCGGCCATCACCGCCCACGCTATTTACCGGGCGCAACGCGCACCTAGCCACGTGAAACCAGGGTGCGCTACTTTCTGCTTGATGGCGAACGGCAACGCCCGACTGGGCGCGCCATGTTGGAGCACCCCAGCGTTAACTGTTACTCTCCTGCTGTGGCTGCGCAACGGGCCGTTTATGGCTCGTTAGAATGTGATTCGAGCTTATGATTCCTGTATGTGTACTGGAATGTAGAGGCATAATTTTCTTAAATGTCCGTGAGAACCCGCTTTCAGAGTCGTATTATCCGATTTCAAGCAAAAATATGGTTGTATTGTCTGTATCAAAATACACTGCTCCCGTGGGATGTTGGCCACAAATGAAACAAAAAAATGCATTGTACCGAAAGACGTATAGACGCTTTCATCGAGTCAGTTACTCGAGCTGCCACCAGTCGGCGCGCCCTTCGCGCGCTTTCCGGGCCGCCATAGCCGACCTTCAGTTCCTTGCCGTTGCTCCGCATTGTGTGCTGCACAGGCCACTACCGGAGCTTCGTTTTCGTGTTCATTTACGTTTTGCGTTGAAATCTCGCACTTTCTTTGGGTCTTTTCGCTATTTAGAACTTTCATTTAATCATTTGATATTTATATTTCGACATAGCTCTTGCATTTTCTTATTTATGGAATGGAATCGGACAGCGAATGGGTCGAGGATACAAGATTATGAGGCTTCAATGACCATGTAAGTTCATCCCATTCTTACATTTTTGTCGCTAATAAAGGGCAGTAAACACTATTGCGACATATGTAAATTACAACTGACGCAGTGAGGCTATCGCAGTCGTACTTCTCGCTGCATGTGCGCGCTTGTTTCCGTAAAGCCGACCCGCATGTCAGCGATTTAGCGTGCGACGAGACGAGCGACGGAGATTCTTTTTCTTTTTTTTTATTTACAAATACTGTCTCCTGTTGCATCGCTCGTTTTTTTTGGGGGGGTTTTTAGAAAACGTCGCTCACCGTCTTGGTTGCATGCTCCGTCACTTCATGCGGTTTGCCTCGTCGCGCGACTGACTGAGCGACAGCGAAGCGGGTCGCCGTCGCTTATCTGGTCGCTCGCCAAATCGCTTACATGCGGTTTATACTCAAATAATTTCCATGCACACAGCAATGAACCATTGGCGCCTCGATATTAAGCATAAACCGCGTGCAAGCGATTCGGCGAGCAACGAGACAAGCGACGGTGACCCCCTTCGCTGTCGCTCGGGCAGTCGCGCGACAAGGCAAACCGCATGGAAGCGACGGGAGCAAGCGACCAAGACGGTGAGCGACGTTTTCTAAAAACCCAAAAAACCGAGCGATGCAACAGGCGACAGTGAGAAATCTTCGTCGCTGACTCTCGTCATTGTCGCCGTCGCTCGTCTCGTCGCACGCTAGACCGCTTACATGCGGGTCGGCTTTACGGAAACAAGTGCACACATGCAGCAAGAAGCGCGACTGGATAGCCTTACTGCGTCAGTTGAAATTTGCATATGTCGCAATGGTGTTGACTGCCTTTATTAGCGAGAAAAACGTTAGAATGGGATGAACTTACATGGTCTCTGAAGCCATAATCGTGTATCGTCGATCCGTTCGCTGTCCGATTCCATTTCATAAATACGAAAATACAAGAGCTGGTGTTGAAATATAGATATCAAATGATTAAATGAAAGCCCGAAATATCGAAAAGACCTAAAGAAAACACACGATTTCAACGCGGAACGTAAAAGAACGCGAAAACAAAGCTCCGGTAGGGGCCGGTGCAGCATACAACGCGGAGGAACGGCGAGAAACTGAAGGGCGGCTATGGCGGCAGGGTCACGTGACGCCAAGATGGCGGCGCCCATGAAATGTTGCCTGAAAAGGTCTATTATGCCGAATCGTATCAAAGAGACTCCACTGTACGTCGTAATTTTCTTACATTTTACAATTGTAAAATTGAAACGGACAAACGAAAGCATGCACTCTGCTGAAGGTACCTCAAAATTATTTTGCGGCCCCTTTAACTAGGGTGCCTGGAACGCATCTGAACCAGCGTTGTGTACCACCCGCGCATCAAAAGTGGACCGAAAGTTGCAAAAAGTGCCATCGCAGAGCCGTCATGTTCCATTGTCGGATGTTGCGATTCCAGCAACTGCTCGTAGTTGTTCCGGAGGATAAAAAAGGAGCTCATACAGTCGAAGCTCGTTACAACAGACCCGGTTACAACAGACATTTGGATATAACATACCGATTTGTGAAGTTCGATTGGTTTTCCTCTATGTACCACTGACTGAACTTCATATCTGCATACAACACACTCTTTCTACAACAGACCGAAATCTTGGTCAAAATCAAGGTCTGTTATAACAAGATTCGACTGTATGGGAGTCGCTGTTGTCGCGGCGTCCCAGCCCGTCGCTGCAGAAGCTTCCGTGGACCGTCTTGTTGCGAATGATCCACGGCAGAAAGGGCACCGGTATCATTCACCTCCGCTGCTACGCCGCCTGCAGGATCGCGCTAGGTGACAACGTGACACTTCCGCCACGTCGTTGGACAGAAATCGAGAGACAACATTTTAGGTTGCAGTAAACGCGGGAGTGGGAGATGCGCTCCAGGCACCAGCCACGCAAGAAGATTGAGGGAGCCCGTCGCGGGAGGAAAGCAACGAGTGGGTCCCTTTTCTCGCTCCCAGGTGTCCCGCAATCTTCAGCGACAACAGCAGCAGCAGCAACAGCAGCAGCAGCAGCAACAAGCGGCTGCAGACGTGGACATGACACCGGCGACTGCAGGGACACCCGTCTTGGCCAACAGTGCCGTGCCGCAGGCCCGCCAGGTCGAGGTCGTCCGCAGGGAGCCCAATCCGGCGGCCGTCGCGCCGGTCGTGACCTCGGTCCACGCGCCGGGGCCGGCTTCCGCTGCGGCTTCGGCTCCGGCGCTCTTTGCGGCCACCCCAACCGCCGTGTCCAACCCCGCCCCGATCCAGACCCACCAGGCCTTTGGCGCTCCGCTGGTCGTCTCGGTCCCCACCGTGGCCTCGGTTGTGGCGCCGGTTTCCGTGCCGACGTCGACTCCGGCTTCGGCCGCGGCTCCGCAGGTCTCGGAATCTGTCGCGGCCGCTTCCCTTCCGCCGTCTTTCTCGTCGGCTTTGCCGCCGGCGGCAGTGCCGACCTCCACCCTCCCCATGACGCTGCTGGCGACGACCTCGACGCCGGCCCTCGTCTCGAGCTTGACTTCGGCCCCGGCTTCGGCTCCGACGCTGGTGCAGCAGGTGCAGGCTCAGAACCAGGTGCTGGTTTCGAGCCTGGCATCGGGCCTGTGCCAGTCCCCGAGTGTGGTGTCGACGATGGTGTCGACGATGACCTCGAGCCTGGCCTCGAGCGTGGCTTCGGCCATGGCTTCGGGCACCACGTTGCCGACGGGCGCCACGATCGTGATGGTGCCCAACACGGCGACGGGCATCACGACGGGGATGCTGGTGGTGCGGCCGCAGCAGGGCAAGATGATGCCCATGGCCGGGGGCGCCATTAGCGCCGCCCTCCTGGCCAGGGGACAGGCGCTGGCTGCCGGTGGCACCAGGTGGGTGTTGCGGGCCCTGCACTGCCGTAATGTCTTGCGGGTCCCGAAGACCCCAAAGTTTCGGTGACTTCCGCAATTCGTTGCTAAAGGCACTCTTGCGTTTCCATGCGGACGGTAGCTACCGTATTTGCACAAATGTAGGTCAACCCATTTTTCAGTTATTGAAAATCGATTTACAATTGAAATAAAGCATTCCACCACTGACAAAGAACAAAAAAAAATAGTGATATTAAGAACACCTTGACTTGTTACGTGTTCAGCCGGTTGTACCTGTAGCATTGCAGCATTCTGTGCGCTTATTTTACGAGTTCTTTTTTCTTCGTTATTTGCGCAAATGAGTACTATTAATGGCAATTCGCAAATTAGCCCAAATGTACGGCGGTGAACGCCACACTGTGCGCCCGACTCTTGGTTGGCGGCAATTCATGTAAGAGCTACTCCGGAATGGCTGCTGGAACAGGTTTACTCCCTGCTGCTTCTTTTCACAGTTTTTCGCGATATCCACGGTCACGCACCGTTTGATTGAGTGTCGAGGTCACGCTTGAGCGCCAACTACGTTTCTCTGTATTAACATGCGTGATTCGAGCAGTTTAGTTTTTCGGTGCTCGCTTATGGCCATTCTTCATCCAGAAGCAACCAACACCTGCGCTACTGGATGCAAGTTTGACTCACCGGAGCGGGTGGTGCTCCAGTGGCATCTGCAACGCCGCAGGATTTTAACTGTGACACCAAACGAGAGGCTACCGCGTTCCCAAAGTCTGCGTAGGTTGGGATGCCTTCCGGAGTTAGGTCAGGCCTACAACCCACGCTGCAAAAGTGTGCAATCAGTCCCTACCCGTGACGTGCGACGCGATCACCGAGCGAGCGGGAAAGATGCGGTTGATGTGGTCATTTGTGAAGTGCAAGATTTCGTCAGATGACAACGTGCTTCGAGAACGTAGCCACGGTGACGACGGGAACGGCAGCACCAGTGCGGACGAATCGGTCTGTAGTCGTAGACAGAGTGAGAACGACAAGGAGCAGCTTCAGTCCCGCCTCCAGCGTGAGCTTCCTAGTTTCCATAACGCTTAGGCATTTCATGCGCCTCGCACGTGCATTCGCAGCCAAAGCATGCCAGAAGGCATCGAGCATGCGTTGGAGGCCATTCGAAAGAGACGCCCCACCGTTCTCACGTGCTCAGCGTAAAAGGTGCTCCCATATGTCTTTTTTTTTTTTTTTGTTGCTGTTGAGCTTTGTGTAGGGGTTGACTGCCAATCGTGTAAATATGGTAGCTGCATGGGGCCAGGGGAAGGCGATCGCATTGTTTCTTTTTCCTCTTGCCCTCAACACGACGCAAAAAAAAAAAGCTTTTGGACAGTTGCGGAGTGCCTTTGAATGCGCCGCAAGGCTACGAGATGGAGAGGAGGAGTGCCGCCCAGCCATTGTGGGCCCCTAGAATCTCGGAATGCGAGTAGTGAAAGCCGCAAAACGTTGCCGACTACAGCGCGCGGCAGGCGAGAAATTTGTGGTAGACAATTTATAGAATTTGTCGGTAGACAAGTGAGCAACAAGTTCCCTTGCAGGGGTCCCGTGCTGGTGTGTGCCCGTCCCAACGGCTTCCAGCGGGACATCGCGCTGGAGGTGACACTTCCGGAGAGCAAGCCGGCCACCGAGCCACCGCCGCCCTCGGATCGCATCGCGCACAATCATGTGGGCGAGAACGGAAGCCTTGCGGGTGGTGACGCCAATGACCCTGCGGCGGTCAAGCACCCGGTGGAGGAACCCGTTGTGGCCGCAGACCCTCAGAAGCCGCCCGAAGTGGTCTACAAGAGCTCACCCCTCCTCAACGGGCTCCTTGACAAGGGCAAGGTGCCGCTGTCGAAAGACCCGTCCCTGCAGAACGGAGGAGTCGACGAAGAGATGCTGCAGTGCGTGGACGCGCCGACCGTTCCCGTGAGCTCGGCGCCGCCCTCATCGGGAGTGAGTGTGGTGGTGACCAACGGCACGTGCGCGGTGGCTGCGAAGGTGGTGACGTCGTCCGACCTGTCGCCGATTTCGGACATCGTGGGGTCGGTGGAGAGCGCGTCGAAGGCGATCTCTCGATCGAACGTAGAGGCGGTGGCGGGCGTCGCGGGGACGGACGGTGCGAATCTCAGTGGTGCGACGAAGCGGCTCGCCTCCGCTGCGGAAGAAGGGGACAGCGGTTGCGCAAAGCGGCTGCGGCTCGACGACGGCCAGCAGGTGACATTCCAGGCAGCGGGTGAACAGCGGCAGTTGGCAGCGGGTGCCGGCTCGGTGCTTCAGACGACGGTGGTGCGGCAGGTGGCGCCAATCGCGCAGCAGACGACGACAACGCCGACGGTTCAGGTGGTTCAGGCGGCGACGAGCGGCGCGCAGTCGCTACCGCAACCGAACTTGGTAAAGCTCTTGAGCACGACGGACTCTCCAACCGGCGCGAGGGTGACCGTGTCGACACCGTCGGCGTCGCCGGCACCGACCATCGTGACTGTGGTGCCGAGTGCGGCAACGACTGGGTCGTCGGATGCAACCGAGGCAAAAGTTGCGCCGACGACAACGGCAGCATCCAGGCCTTCCGTGGAGGCGGAGAAGAAGGCGGCGGCACTTCATCACCACCACCATCACCATCATCACCACCACAAGCCCGCCAAGCTGGTGTACAACTGCGAGTGGAAAGGCTGCGAGCGGTAAGCGTAACTGTTCCGCTTTTGTTTGCTTGCCTCAACGGGGGGGGGAGGATGGAGGGGAGGGAAGGGAAGAAAAGGGGAAGAAGAAGAAAGGGGGAAGGGAAGGGCGGCGTGCGGCTGAGTGGCTACGCAGAACTATCAGGCCTTTGTCACTTGGTAGGAAAGGCCCAGAAATGTTGGGGAGGTTTTGGAACACAGGGAGAGCTGTGAGTGTATGTCGGGGAACGAGTCTTCATGAAATATTCGGAGTGTGCAAGTCTTGCAGTGTGTTTTGTGCTGCGTTGTTTTGGATCAGAGATTCTGCAACTTCTTGGTCACGAGGAACGCCTATCTGCTTCGAACGATGACTGGGGAATGCCCGGCCTGTTCGGCATTGTTACATTTAATGTGGCCGTGCAACTATTTTTGGACTTCGGTCAAATAATTGTGGGAGTTCCCTGTCACGCTTGAAGTAAAGAACTGAAAACAGATTTTACCTGCCTGCGTTAGTTTTTTTGTTTTTTTTTTTAAATTGTGGATATGAGGTTTTTGATGCAATAACTCATGTTGAAACAACAATATTCATAAAAGATAGCCTTAAATTGAACACATAATGGCACATCCAGTGATGTGATTTGCTGCGCCAAACTGTGCCAAAGTGCTAACCCTGCTAAATCCTGCTGCATTTTGCCAAAATATGGGTAATCTGCGCCACGCCTGTGCCAAAAGACCAATTTTGGTCGTCTTTGAAATACGAAACTAAGCCGAGTACCGTAATTGAGCACACATAGCTCGGTGGTGCAAGCAGCCGTCCGACACAAAGTATCCTGCATCAACCATTCATCCGGTCTTGCATGGTTTTTCCCGCCGTCTCTCGTCTCGCGTCTTTAAAAAAAAAAAAATTAAATGATAGACGTGGGCGTGTGCGGACGCTCCGACGCTAGCGATTTGGGTACCAGCCATGGCGTCATGCTGTGAAACGAAACCATGTTTTTTTGCGCGGCGGGGGTTACTTTATGGGCTGAAGCACTCGCGCTTAAAAGCAACGGCCGTGGTCAAACTATATTTGGTCCGTGCCTGCCAGCCACCTTGGTCGCGCGACGTCGGATGTTGCCGTCCCGACGTCACTGCAGTTATGGCACTTTCTAAACTGAAACGTAAGACTGCCGCATATTCATCAACAATCCTGTTCTTGTTTAGTACGCTACTACAAACATCCCTTTAGCTCGAAGACTGCTATGTGGAAGTATTGATTACCTCAGTTTCTCTCGGTGGGCTTTCTTACGAGACATACCCCGGTACGTGAAAAATCAGCCATGAAAGATGTTGGTGGAGAGAAGTGAGCTAAAGCAGAGAATGCAACGTCTGCATGCTGAACCCGCACAGCGTGCTTATTTGTCTCGAGTTCAGTCGTTGCACAAAATGCTCCAAGAACTTTTTGACCCTGGCTTGCGATGTCTTTCATCGATGCACTCAGGTTCTTTTTTTTTTCCTGTGTTTAGTTTGTGCCTCGCCTGCCGACCTGGCAGTTTTTTGGACTGGACTGTTTTTTTTTTATTTTGTCGTATGTTGGACAGTTACATTTTGCATACAATTTTGGGAATTAGTTGGAGACAGGCTGGAGTGGCATGGGTTTCGATCGAACAGCCATCTCCACTTGACAATAATTGGTTGATTTGCGGTGAGCAATGTGTCCTTCGTGTGTGCACCACTTAAAATGAATATCTTTTTTTTTTTTTTCTAAGAATATTTGCTCCAAAAGCCACTTGCGCTGCTTCGAAACACTGTTTTAGCTGCTCCAAAAGCCAGTTTTGCTGCTCCAAAACTCTGTTTTGGCTGCTCCAGAGGGTGCTCCAGAACGGCGTAGGACAATCACATTACTGCACATCTTACCAACTTACAACATACCCAGGTTGGCGTCATGCTTTAGTTTTAATGGTTGCCTCGTGGCTGCATATCGCAAAATATTGCCGCTCTTTGCTTTGCTGTTGTGCAATGGAATTGCAATATTTAGAAAGAACAATGCAGTTTCTGCATCCCTTTCGGTAAGATAAACAATGTAAAAATTAAAGTGCTACCGTAAAACACCTGGGGAGCATCTACCCCACTTTCACTGAAAACTGTGTTAATCTAGACATGGGCACTTGATTGGTTAAATCGGGCGCTTGACGTATAATTTGCAGAATTCCCAAGTTCTGGAAATGTTAAAGGGGTGGTGCAACGATTTTATGATTAAAAAAATTTGCATCTCGTCATTTTTACGTTGTTTATCGTGTCCCGGAGGATAGAAAAACACCTCCTGCATTAAAAATGTTGCGATTCCGCTGCATAATCGCAAAACAAAAGTCGAGCTTTTTCCCTCACCTGCAGCCCCAAGTGGCAGCCGAAGGAACTACGGCGAAAAGATTACGTGACCTCGCTCGGCTCTTAAAGGGACACTGACAGGGTATTTATGCTCGCCGAGGTTTTTAGTTGTAGGTGACATATGAGAGCTCAACTACCCAGAACAGAATTTGCGGCTCAAAATTCGGTTTCTTTCCGCCCGAAAACCGCCGATCAAGAATTGGCCGGTTCGAGTCTCGCTCACTCTCTTTTTCGCGGTCACGGGCCGTTTTCTAAGGTATCGATGCGACCACCAAATTTAATCAAAGTCGTGGGTCACTGAAGGCACACACTCAATATTAAAAATAGAAAAAAATATGAAACCCATTTTTTGTGGCTTCTAAAAAGCTGTAAATACGTTGATTGAAAAAAAAAAAAGTTCTACAGACAACCGGAAGCATTCTGTGCTTTCGTCGTTTCGCGTATCGTGGGACTCGCGGGGACAGCGATGACAGCGGACGATGGGCGTGGGACCTCTATTTCAGAACTGTCGTTCGCGGTACCGGCGAATTCTGTCTACCGTTAAAAGAGAAATTTGGGACTGATCAAAAGAATTGGTATTCATCCCGTACGACACGCTCGGCCACCAAGCCGATTTGCATGAAGACTTCGCCGAGCCGTCGCTCCCTTCTCATGGCTGAAGACAACGCTCGCGCAAACGTCAAGCACGACGTGTCTACTTTGAGTTGAATATGCATGCGTACGATTTCTTTACTAGGTGCGAATGTCCCCAAAGCGTGGTGCTTCCCGACCTTGACCCGGGAGTGCTTTGCTAGAGAAAAATCGACAGCAAACTTTCCAACTTACAGTTTCCCGGCTGAATTATTACTAAGGAAAGAGATCCACCAGAAACGAGTAGCCCCTGTAGCTCAGTGGGAAAGACGTCCGCTTCACACGCGGTAGGGCCGAGTTCAATCCCCCGTGAATTTTCTTCTTTTTTTTTTTTTTCAAACATTTTCTGATGTTTACATATCTTTTTCTTTTTTTTACAATCATCACTGAAGAAACGAACAAAAAAATAACAAACAAATGTTGTGGACGATATTTCGCTGAATTAAACGGTATGGGATTTCCGTTTTGACACCTGCGAACTCAATGTAATCACTTTCCACAAAATGCAAGGAGCATATCAATCGGGTAGCGTCCGCTTTCCGAGGTGCCAGTAAATGTTCTACAGGAATTGCAGCCAGCCATTGGTCCCGATCCCGTTGATCTTTCGAAAACTCTGTCGCACAATGCCACTTTTTTTCGGATGCAGGACATGTGAGCCAGCTCTTCACGCAACATCTTGGGTTTATTCTTTTCGGAGCCGATCATGGAAATTCACCACGGGCACTCACTGCTCATCTCCAACTCCTCAATGTACAAAACAACTCATCTTGGAGTACAGAACAATGAGCGGAACAAACATAACTGCAAAAGAATCGCACGGCAAGCAGTTGCCGCACGCCGCATCGCACGCCGCATGTCGTGTCGTCTGCTACCAAAAAGGAGAAAAAAAAAACAAAAAAAAAAAAAAAACACGCAGGGTCGGGTGTAGCCACGTGACTTCCGCCAGTCGCTCTCTTCTCTCCACTTCTCCGACCTCCGTCGAGTTTCGGTTTCGGTTTCGAGCAGTTGCGTCTTTTGGCTTTATTAAAGAAATACGTTACTCTGTTGCAAAATATTAATTGGGTAGTCCTCCGACACCATAATAAAGCGCCTGTCAAAAAATAAAAAAATTTTTTTGGGGGGTGTCAGTGTCCCTTTAAGCTGCAGCCTAACGCCCGCTAATGTCAGCAGAGAGAGGGAGAGGAAGCGCCCTCCGAGATAGCACACGGGAACCCACACGGCACTCCGAATGACGTCACTAGGAGTGCGACCAGGCGTGACCCTGAAGACTGGGAGTGACTTGAGGGGTGCCCGAAATGCCAATATTTCTCTTTTTTTTACGCAACAACTAGGACACGCAGGCGAAATCGGTTTTCTGTTCTTTACTTCAGAAGTGTCAGAGGACAACTTCCAGAAATCTTTGACCGAAGTCCGGAAATTGTTGCACCCCCCCCTTTAATGGCGGGTGCTTGAACAATGTGGACGCTTCCGCAATATTTTACAGTAATTCTTTTGAAGTTAAATGTTTTGCATTGCCCCTTTAAGCAGTTACATAGGCAAACACGCTTTTGTTAACAATAAACCACAAAATAGGTTGCGTTTAGCTTGTATTAATGTATCGGTGCAAACACATTTCAGAATACTGCTTAAACTTGGGAAACACTTGGGGCTGGGTCAATTGGGAAAATTTGGGTGCTTGGGGAGAGGGCACTCTGAGGAACACAGTGGGGTATGCTTTAGACATTCATCTATGCAAGGCTTAAGATATGTTAAAAATGCGGGCAATCCCTAGAAGGAACGACGTTAAAACGTTTCACGAGGTCTGAAAAATCGCATTTTCAGTGCAAGTGTAGTAAGCGAATAACTCGGCACTAAAGTCACTTAGCTGGGTTGCATCTGAGAGGTGCAAGCAACTTTTTACTAAGATGTATCTATTGAAAACTGGTGGAATGTTTGTCAGTATTGAAACAGGAGCACGGGGTATCTGTCGCGTCTTTAGAGTTGCAGATCTATTTTCGTGCTTTGAAGCGGTTTCTTTTGGGTGCTGTCTTTTTTTTTTTTTTAATTTGGCTGCCAGAACAATGCGAAATTTGGAATAAGCATAATGGTGCAGAGTAGCTGGTGAATGGTGATACTTATAAAACCTCGAGACAAAGAAAGAAAGAAAATAAGGAAAAGAAAAAGGGACAACACAAAGACATCTCAAAACACAGCTGTGTGTGCTCAAAACACGACGTCTCAAAAAACAGAAATGTGGTGATGAAACTTTCATCGAGGCTGTGTATGCTTCGGAGTAGTGAATTTTCCGATCTAGGGTTCAAT
The DNA here is from genome assembly GCF_016920785.2 of Ixodes scapularis. NCBI lineage: Eukaryota > Metazoa > Arthropoda > Arachnida > Ixodida > Ixodidae > Ixodes > Ixodes scapularis. The sequence goes on along the minus strand of NW_024609879.1, from coordinate 91,255,536 downwards.
TTTGGGAGGCCTCGCTCTGCGCCCAGTTCCACAAAGTCACGCGAAACGACAAAGTTAGTTCGAATGGATGTTTTTTGAGTAACGAGCACCACTTGGGGGGGGGGGGGGGGGGGGGTTGACTGCAAACTACAAACGAAGAGCAGCCAAGTGCCCTCCACCCATCAAAACAAATTGGCATTGTGCCGTGGTATCGATTTTCATTGCTTCTTTACACCCCAGACTATCGCCACTCTAAGAAGGGATGTCAAAAAGTATGAAATACAATTAAAGATTGGTTCGGACAATGTCGGTCATAGGGGACTGTGTCCTCTGAAAATGGCGACAGCGGGAAGCGAAGCCAGGGTAGAGGGTGTACGCGTGTCGGAGGCTTGCTGGAAAAGGGTCCATTAAGTGTATTTGTTCTCTAACGTGCAACTAGCAATAAGGGTTTGGAAAGCAACACCCTTGAAGCCTCGGGGTGTCTTTGACTCGCCCTAAAATAATGATTCGTACGCAATACACTATACTCTGTCTCACTAAAACCGTGCAGCGCAGCCGAAGCTACAGGGGAGAGAGTGTATGCCAATCTGTTCAAGAAGAGGGAAAGGAGGAATGGGAGGGAAGGGCTGGGATTCCCCTGTTCCTCCTTTCCCTCTCTAACAGGTCGGGATACACTCTTTGCCCTGTAGCTTTGGCTGTACTGCATGGTTTCAGTGGGACTGAGTATAGAGTATGGTGTCAAGTCGTGGCACAATAAATTTTTTGCTGCAGAGTTGCATGTTCGGTGTGAGATGCAATGCCAATACACATAACTTAAAGAAAATTGTAATCACAGAGTTGGCTAACTTTTAATATGCAGTTGGGATAAGCACTTTTTTCAAACACGTCTATATTGTCAACGTTTACTATTCCAACAATTAAAAAAAAGGAAAAAAAAAATTTTTTTTCATGTTTTTTTTTATTAGGTTTGACTGCCTTCGTTGTTTGTTCGGAGCTAAGGCCCATCCACACACTCGCGTTTGCTTACGATTGAGTTCTTTCAATTTCCTGTGACGAGAGGACACTCTGGCTCATCTATGAGGTGACTGGAACTGCATTTCGATGGAGCAAAGGTTTTGCTGTATTTGCAAAATAAAATGCACGCACCATCTGCGAGAAATGGTTGTTAATAACATTGTCATAAGTTTCCCGAGCCAAGAAAGAAAGCATGATGCGCACAAAAATGCGAAAAGTGTGGAAATGCCAAGTGTCCCGCGACTGCCCGACAAGTGGTGCCAGCCGGTTTTTTCGTCGGTAGGAGGTTGCGAGAGGTTTTAAGATTCTCGGTGGCAATCTGTCACAAGCGTGTGTGAGCAGACGTAATTGTGGCAGGGGCAAGGGTCTCTGACATGGGGCACTGACTGGGATGTGGCACGGCGTGTTTTGCAGGACGTTCTCCACGCCGAGTGCAGTGTTCTACCACGCCTGCAAGGTGCACATCCCTGAAGGAGAAGGGGACCTGAACTGCCAGTGGGAGGCGTGCGACGACATGAAGCGCCGCCGCCTCTCCCTCTTCACCCACCTGCAGGTGAGGAGGCGCGGAGAGTCGCCACGGGTGGTGTTGGTCCTGCCGGCGTCTCGGGTGACGGCATGGTGCCCGGGACACCAATGTGTTTGGTGTCCCTGTAAAACAAACTTAAAAAAAAAAAAAGAAAGATAATTTTTTTTTTGTGTGTGTGAGGATAAAGTATCTGTTGCTGAACGCTCGTCCTCTGCCCATATGTAGCGCTAGTGGTCCCGACGAGATGGCAGAGTTTTGGATCTAACCATTGTCTTATTCAAAAGTGACTAGCGATTTTCTAAAAATTTCAGTGGGAAAATGAGGGGTGTTCTCGGTAACCGGCGCCAACTCTCAGAGTGCATATTGGCAAGTTCTGAAACCTTGGCGTCCGGTTCGGACCAGGAGCGTTACATCTGGGCGAAGGATGAGCGGTCTTTGGCGCATGCAGTGTAGACCGCATATAACGTATGTCGCGGGAGTCGCGAAAATCCACACTATAAGTAGTACCGCGCTATAACCAAAACGTCCAATTTTTCAGGCCAAAATACATGCCATGAGACAGCCTACCTTTGTAAAATAATTTATTTTATGTTAGATGAAAAATAAAGCTCAGTTTGAGGAAAGTCTTTATTTCACCAGACTAGTACACTTCTCTCTCAAGTGTGTCACACATTTTGAAAGAAATGAGCGACTTTCGCCTGGCGCAGCCTTTTAACGGTGTCGTGGGTTGCGGACGGACGTTGGGAGCATTCAGGATAGCTAACCCTAATAACTTTTCTCCGGTGATGAAAACGCATGAAAATTCGCATCCTTTATACGGTACGCGCCAGTACTACCTTCTACTTGAGGACAGGCATGAAATGCTCCAAATAAGAAATCCGGGCGATGTTCGAGGACACAAATGCTTAGAAAGGTCCACTGCAGTCGAAGTAAACAAGCACGACGACACGGGCGTTTCTGCTGTCTTGAGAGTGCCGCCACGATAACGCCGCATGAGTAGGTGGATGTTCCCTTCTAGTACGTGCTGGGTTATCATAGCGACAGACAAGGAAAATTCACAGTCAAGGATAGCGCTTTTACGCGGAACGATGAGCTTCCACCACGCCGTCTACGTCGACAATCACAACCGATGCCATGTTTGCCGATAGAAGAAGCCGGCCCGCGACCGGCATGCAACGCGCGCGAACACTTTTCTTCGACCTGCGATTGGTCTGTCGTTGCGTTGTTTCCAGCGCAGCAAAGGGACGCACGCACGTCACACGTGTGTGCGTCCCTTCGTCGCTATGGCAACTGAAGCCTCTCTCTTTGCTTCTCCCCGCTTCTTCGAGCAACCTCCTTGCCCCGTGAGTGCCGCTTGCGGCTAGCGCCCTTCTCTAGTGTCGCACAGAGAAGCGTGCTCGCTGCGCCGGCGCGGTCGGCGGGCTGTTGGGCTGTTCCAGAAACCGCACTATAACCGGTATTTCCCTTTGCGCGCCTGCATTTTAAGCGGTATGTAATTACATGGAGTTCTATGGGAGGCGAACCGGTGGTTTAAAAAAGCCGTGTTATACCCGGTCCTGCACTATAAGCGGTTACGTTGTAAGTGGTCTATACTGTAGTTTATTTTTAGAGTGAAAAAAATTTTTTGCTACAGCCCATACCTTAGCAGCGTTCCCAAATCGGCAAGAAACGACATCCGAGAAGTAGTCGCGTTCTGTCGTGGGATGTCGCTATCCTGCCGGCCGGCACCGGAAGTCCCGGCAAAACGTAGGAGCGAACGTAATTGTTGCCGTCGTCGCGGAGTCCCAACTCCCGGCTGCCGAAGCTTCCGTGGACCGTCATGCTGGAGAGTGGCCTGCAGCAGAACAGACATCTGCCGCATTCACCGCGGCTGCTGCGATGCTGCCAGGATCGCGGCCGGCGACGGCGTGAGGCTTCTACGGCTTCGTGGCCAAAATCGAGGGACCACCTTGTGAGAAGCTGCGAGCACACTAGTGGAAGACGCGTACCAGGCGACATAGCGGTAGTGTCTTGCCATTTTTTTTAATTCACATGACCAGGGGCATGAGAAGGCCCCGAACAAGGTGTGAAATCGTCAGAACCTCTCTGTAGTGAAGACACAGGTAGCGGAGATATGGACGCGGTGCGGCAAGATTAAAGTGTGCTTTTAATGGTAGGGGGGAAAATACTAATGCTTCCTGAGAAGATCGACTACCTTGGAGAGGGTCTACCGCACATTCACAGCAGCAGAAAGGCTCCCGCGTAGAGTAGAGCACAACAGGCTGCGAGCTGTTTCGGAGCGACTGATGTTCTAAGTGACGGCTTGGAAAGCAGTGTGTAGGTGGGTCGTGGTTTAAACTTCATTACCCGACATTTGCGTCGCTATGAACTCGGTTACTTCTCCCGACAGCAAATTTTCGCTTATTAATCAAACGGGCACATTTCTTCGACAGTGTTGTACAGAACAATTTGAAAAAGGGATGCCCTGTCCAATTTTCTCTGCACCTTCTTTATGTCTTTCGCTCTGAAAGAAAATGACGGTAGACGGTCGGTGCCGCATTTGTGTACCTTCTACTCGTGCTTCTGTCTTTTTTTGCATTGTTTCATTTTGCGCATCAACTCGCCCAGCTATACCCCATTTCACCTCACGACGAACCGCAGTGGACGCTGAAAGTCATCTTGGGCAATCCGGTGCCGCAAATGTCTCGCGTGACCACGCACCTCGTGCGTCGCTCCACCTCTCCCAAAGGTTGGGCGACACTTGCGGCAAGTGGATCGGCTTCGACGGCTCGTAGCAACCCCTGCAGCTCGTCGTTGAGCAAAACGGAGTTTGCGCTCCTTCGCCACCTCCGCCAACAAAAATGCGTTCCGTGACTTCAATGCCGCCGGCTCACCCAGGCGTCTCGTCTCTCTCCCCCTCCCCTCCAGGACCGGCACTGCAACGAGCAGGTGCTGCAGATCCAGGCGGTGCGTCGGCAGCAGATCTCCCAGTTCGGCAAGGCGTCGCTGCCTCCCCCGGCTCAGCCGCCCCCACACCCGGGCTACGCCCCGGATGCGGCCTTCCTGGCCATCCGCAGGCACGCCCTCGCCTACTACAGCCACAGGGACGCCTCGGTGAGTCGCCGCATTTCGGGGCTCTCTCCGCACTTTCCCGATCTCTGGGCACGTGCCCATAGTTGCTGACAGTGGGTATGTGCCCTGCCTCCAGCACGCGCGCTCAAAGCCGCTCATTGCCTCGTGCACTGGCCGCTTCACGAGAGCGCGCACTCGGCTACTGGCCACAACCTTCTTAGTTCGTCTGTTGCGGCTGGTGGCTGCAACAGACGAATAAAGGGAGCGGAAGAACGACATTTACGCTTTTGCATTCGCAACTCATAAGAAGTGCTTAGGTGTCCTCGGAAATTTTTTCTCTCTCTCTTTCTTTTCCTGGTGGATTTTGGAAATAGCTATCTGTTCTCAGGTCTCGTGGCTTTCCTTTTGGTTGCATCAGTGGTGCCCTTTTTGCGGAGCGACTTGTAGTACAGTGGTAACGGGTAATTCTGCGTTTGCAGGACGAGAAAGAGTCGGCATTGGCCAAGAGCATTCGCCTCACCTCTGCCCTCATCATCCGGAATCTCGCCACTCACTCCTCCCTGGCACGACGGTGAGTTGGCCACACCCATAATGCTTCGGCGTTGTTGGCATTGCTCGTTCTTACTGGGGTGCATCAGTAGCATCCGGGGAGATAGGTCACTTGCCGACCTACTATCTCACCTAATTGGGCGTTGGGCGACTCCGATCTTGTCGATTATTCTATCAAGACCACGGAGCAATGCTTAAATTTTGTTAATGACGGTGGAATGTGAAGCCACCTTACAGAAGGAGCTCCGTGTCTGTAGAACAGGGGTTCTTAAACTGGGTTTCGCGGAACACAGGGGTTCCACGAGATGGTCTCATGGGTTCTGTAAACACCCAAATTGCAACCCCCCTTCCCTCCCCCCCCCCCTGCCGCAGGCTGCGCGGCAGGACCATGCGAAGCGCCTTCATCTCACTTTTTACTGACATTGCGATTGATATGGTGGAGGTATATGGGAAGCAACACAAGCAAAATTCCCTACAATTGTACATCTGTTGCTTCTCGGTCGGCAAATAAGGAGGGGGGGGTGGGTTCCGCGGCAGTTTTTGAGGCTTCCTGAGGTCCCGCAAGGCCAAAAAGTTTGAGAACCCCTGCTGTAGAACATTGCATACTCACCACAACTTGATGGGAAAGGAAACATGCCTAAACAAGATGACGAAAGCTAACGTGGGAAGCGTTAAAAAAAACATTGCGGAAGCGTCCGAATCGCAGTCGGAGTTTTTGCTAAGGGACTTGGCTTCTTCAGGTATCCAAGGTCTCGCTCTCCTTGTACGTTTACTGTGCTATTGGGATGATTTGCTGTAGAGTCAAGCAAAGGGCAGCGCAGTGCTGTCGTCTGTCTCATATTTACTTTGTAGTTGTTTTGTCGTGCTGTCTTAAACCAAAATAGTCAAGCACACCTTTGAAAGCTACCTAGTAGTGAAGTGGCATTTACACGTGATAAGCCTCACATAAATTAGTTTTTTTTCTGTCCAAGTCGAAGAAAACAATTATTTTCTTCCTCGCATGTTTAGTACGATAAGAGATCTTTATGGCACGATGGTTACACTGTGTTCAGGCTTCCAACATGAAACGTGTGCTCTGTTGAATATTACATTGTGCCTACAGCCTGCTAAAAACGAAATCGTGTTGCAAGTTAGGTGTCCAATAGCTCATTCATTTTGTCACTGGCATTCTTTTCAATGAAGTTCGTTTAAATTCCTCACACTTTGCGTACAAGTGGTCATTGCAAGCAGTGTCCTAGGCAGAGGTGCTTAGAAGGATGGAAGAAATTACCAGGAATCGCTTCGATAACAGCATTCGGAAAGGATAGTATGGTCGTAGACGGAGCCAACGAAACCGCGGCAGCGCGCAGCATAGAACTGCGCAAGCATGTGCATCACGTTGGCAGTAGGAGGAACCGCTTGCAACGAGTGTCAGCCTGTTGCGAGATTAGCAGCCATCGAGATCTGGCTTTCAGCAACTTCACTGAGCACAGCACTGTCAAGAATTGCAAACTCATATGATTGGATGTCGGCGTCTGCGAATCTCGCTACAGGCTGCGGCACGACACGATTTGTTCGCGACCGTTCACGAAATGGATGGACGGAGGCGTCGCACCTCTCCATCCGATTGGTCGCTCTAACGACGCTTGCACGGCCTTTGCAGCTACCTGCGGCGGTACGAACAGCAGCTCTCGACGGTGGCCATGTCGCCGCTGGAGTCGTCGCGGACTATCGCCCAGTGCTTGCGCGAGATGTCGCGGGTGCCCAGCCCAGACTGAGCGAGGTGCGCCGCCACCCGTGTCTCCCGCCCTGTACAGAGATAGCGGTCGAAGCCGCAGCCAGTGAACTGCTGGAGCAGCCGTCGGAAGCCAGCCAGCAAAGTGCACCCCGCGCGGACCACGCGTCACCGCCGGCGGCAGCCGTCGGAATCTTCCCCTTCGTGCCTCGTCGTCGTCGCCGGACTCGCGGAGAAACAAAACAAAAAAACGGAAAACCCCCTCGTCACCCACGCAAACGATGGCAGCATATCAAACTGCACGCACCGCCGTTGTTTTTTGTTTATTTTTTTCATTTCTTTTTCCTCCATCCACATTGTTGTCGGTTGGTTTTTAAAATTCGAGGAGCGTCGACGCAAACGTCGCCAGCGCAGCGGCCCTCGGGAAGGGTCGTGCGAGGACGCCCCCGTGTTTGTGTGTGTGCTGCGCGTCTGCGCGTGCAAACTGTCTGCGAGACTTGGGATGCCACCGCCGCCCCCTCCCCCCCATCCCACCCCATTTTTTCCGTTTTTGTTTCCTCGTCTTTTTATTTAAGTATTTATCTCGTTAACTTCATTTTCAGCATAGTTTCCGTGGAGCCCCCCCACCTCCCTCCCTCCCTCCCTCCTTCCTCATCTCTGTGCATTTCTTTCCTCGTCACACTCGTCTTTTTTTTTTTTTTGAGGGAGTTCAAACGTGTTCGTTCGATCCGTGCCGCCGTAACAACAGCGAAACGCCGAACACAGCAGCGACGCATGGCAGGATGTCACCTCGTTCTTATAAATATTGTAGCATAGCGAATGAAGAAGAAAAAAAAAAAAGCTCCGCGGGCGCGGTCTTGCGGGCAGTGGTCAAAGCGAACCTACGCAGCTTTGTAAAGTACCTAGAGTCTATGAATGCACCGCTCTCACCACGATCCCGTTCACCGGCGCCCCCTGCCCTCCCCCCCCCTCGTGGTGGAGAGGGGAACTCCAAGCCCTCCTTGGTTCCTTTTTTAGTGATTTTTTTTTTGTAATCTTGCTTCTGTGAGAGGAACAAAGAGATTCCCGATGCACGAATCCACGCTATATTGCAGTTAAGGATATTATTGTATTATTATTGCCACACACATATATTTCTGTATATATACATACATGGTGATGACAAATTTATACACAAAAAGGAAGAAAATTGGTTAATAAAAATGTTTTTGGCCATCTCCTCCGCTTGGCGTCTCTGTCCATTCGAGTCTATGCTTTTTTTTTTGGTCGGGATGTGCTTTTTTCTTAGCGGGCATCACAGTTGGGGAAAACTTTTGCAGTTTTGGTTGATAGGTACTAACTTTTTTTATTGTAGTTAGTGAGGTGGTGGTAGTGTCTGGTGTGAACATATGTAACCAGTGACAAAGTGAGGATCTGGTGAGCAAGGTTCTCTTAAAGGGTTTCTTCTGTGTCCTTTGTGCATTTACATACCCCCAGAGCTTGGACAAAAGAGCAGTGCTGCAATCTCAGTCCTGTGAACTGGGAGGCTTTGATGCACGTAACATTACACAGGCTTTTTGCTGGGTGCTCGCTGCTTACAGTCACAGGTGACGAGCGTCAGTTGCATAGTTATCCCAACTTGTGTTTTGCTTTGGTGTGTGCCAATTCTTGCAAGGGAGCTATGTTTTCCTGTCTGTTTTATAATCCACACTGGGCCTGGTTTGTCAATGTGCACGGTTCATGGGGGATGGGGGGCTCTGAATGACTAGTGACTGGATTGGAAGAAAGTATTGTGTTAGGGAGAAGCACTCTTAAAGGGGCCCTGCAATGACTTTTTGACTGGTTTTTAATTTGCACTGAACCTGAGCGTACTGATCGTAGTAACTTAATCCAACTTTTCTTTTCTCAAATTTCGCTTTATTTTAAAAGTTATAGGCAAATTAGAATTACAAAAACAATCAAAAAATAACCTCCGTCATGACGTCGTAGGTCCTGCCTTGAGTGGCCTTGAACTAGAGGAGGAGTAGTAAGCTCATCGAGCGCATACGGCTGCCGCACTCCGTGTCGACGGCTCGAGAGGGCGCCACTAAAGCACGTGTTGGATAGGCTGTATGAAGCGGGCGGCCAGGGCAGCTCGTATTGCATTTGCAGCGCGACTAAACACTTATTCGGCATAACATTTCATTGGCCACAAACGACAGCAAACACGGGGTAAAGATCAGTTCAGAACGGGAGCCACTTCGCGCTGACGCACCGCCAAATGGCCAAATCGCCAACAGGGCCCGCGCCGAAGGCCTTCGGAACGCTCGGAACCGGTCGGATTCTTGAGCCGGTATACGACCACAGCGCCGCCGCGTACATCCGGGACCTTTCTACTCTCCTCGTTTGTCGTAGCCTCATCCCACTAGCCTTTTCTAGCATGCGCCGTTTTTTTCTGCCGCTTGGTGGCGGGTATGTCGACGGGTCATTTCTCGTTTCCGTACTTTCTAAACTGCATTTGTTTCTTTTCTGATCTAAAATAGTGAACAAAAACTACTTTCATACATAATTGAAACGGTTCGCGACACTTATATTTTGTATCTCGACTAAAAAAAGCTCTTAGCGGCTTTGACCAGTGACAAGCCCAGGACCAAAGACGTCACATTTTGCGCGCTTTCAGTACCGCGGGTCGCCCTCGTCGGTGGAGGAGGTTTCCGCGTCGTCCGGTTAAAATATGACGCACTGATATTTAGTTAGTCTCTCCGTGCCCGCTGGCTTGCCCCAACCCCAAGAGACGTGGAAACCGCAAAAAAGGTAGACGCTTAAATATGATTGCAGGGCCCCTTTAAAGGGGAACGCCACCGATTTCTTTATAGTGTTACTTTTGGCTGGATATTGGCAAACCATATCAATAACCCTTTCTCAACTGCTAGACAAAATGTTTTATAAAAAATATTTTTTCATGGAGTTGCTAAATTTTAAAAGTATGCCGGTTGCTTAAGTTCCAGGGGCGACACTCTTCTGGCGGCATTGAGAAATCCCTAATTTTTCCTGTTCGTGTGCGACTGCGGCAAAAAAGCAAACTAGCGACTTGGAAAGTCGCGAACCAGTGATTGATATGATTTTTTTAAAGCTTCAAGGTTGAAGGTTTCTCTTGCGGTGGGTAGCAATCTGTGCTCCGCGGTAGACTGCATGAACAGTGCAAGAAAAAGCTTCGCTTTTTTACCCTTGTTGGAAAAAAATGCCCTCCCCTGGGACGGTGGGTGTGAGGCACGTCAAGATAATTTTGTGCGAGCCATATGCAGAGAGAACTAGTGTCCCACGAACCACTCTCGTCCGTGCTCGGAATACTTTACAGCCGTGTGCCGAGAGTTGAGCATCTGTCCGCAGTTGAGTCGGCTTCAAATGGTGACAACCGCAAGCTTGAGCCGGCTGTGTACCACTATGAATGCCGTCCTAAGAGGAGCACTAATAAAATCTGGAAAAATAGTGTGAATTCTAGCACTAGTCCACATTTGACGCAGTTGCATCTGCTTATTATCTATTTTATTACGAACTCTATTAAGTTGTTTTTAACCAATCGGCTTTGGGCAGTACAAGCCGTCGCAGTCAGCTCGAGCTGCTCGTTTCAATCACACAGCCGATCTGTTGAAAGCGAGAATTGAGTCTAAGCAAAGTTCAAGTTGGTGCTTAGACTTGCTTTTTGACACACTGCAGTTCGTGTCTGGTATTAGAGTTTTAGGTATCAGTTTGGCGTGCAATTTTCTCGGAAAATTGGAGGAAGCGTCTATTTTATTCTATCGCAGAAATGTTAAATGGGGTTGGGGCGTGTAAATTTATGGCTGGTAGAGGCTGCTAAAAAATCAATAATTAGTATAATCGCGAAGTATCGGGTGTTGCTTAGTATAATCGCGTGTCCAGCAGCTACGAAACAAGCCTTTAGTGTGACTAGGCAGATCTCCACGAAATAAATGGCGCTGCAGGCCGCGGCCATCCACGGCTCTGCGGCCATCCAGCGTGGCTAGTCACCATGGAGAATAGAAGGGTAGGAGAGGGCATGACGTCGGCCGCGTAGTCTCCACAAGCCATGCTCCCTTGACGCCTCGCCTCTTTCTCATTTTCCTCCTTACTCTCCTTACTTACCATGCCAACGTGACCACATCACGTGACCGTAGGTAGCCTTCGTCTTACTATAGGCTACTAGAATACACCAGCCCTCGATCTGATAGAACCTACCGGACGGAGCGCGTGCAAGCATGCAAGGAGTCCTTCTACAAGCCACTGATCTCTATGGATCGCGCTTCCCCGCTTGTTCGCCGCAGCACAAGTGAAGCCACCGGGCTTCACTCGCTTGGGATACGATTTGCCGTTTTTGCTAGCCTTTGCTGCGGTTTTCCAGCGTGCTGACGACACGTTTTCTACTCGTTCGCCGTCATTCGCCGAAGAAGTTTTTTTGAAGACTGTGTATTGTTGAGACTTGCCGTTGTGAACACGTGGAAAATTTTACGAAAGTGCAGTGTCGCAGGAAAAAGGCACAACGCGTCGAAAGGAAGGGCTGGCGGCGTGTTCAAAGCTTCCTTGGCACGCCGAAGTGCCGTGTCTCTGTACCTTCGCACGCTTGGATACCGACCAAGAACCGACGCCGTGTGTATGTGTTCAGCGAGTGCAATGTGCGTGAAGCTGTTCGTGCCTCTGGATCAGCGTCTTTTCCTCTCGCGGCTTAGGAACGAGCTTAATCTAGCGTCCACCAGCGACGGAAGATGGGGAGAAGGTACGTCTTTTTTTCGTCCTTAGACGATTTACACAATACCGTGCACAACAGCTCCTCATCACTGATCAGTGCTGGCTTATTATCAACCTACTTAATTGCACTCGACGTTTGAGCGCGGCTCGCCTAATTGTAATTGGTCAACAGATTGCGCACGACCATATCGGCCGCGCTTCAAAGATTTTCATTCTCGCCGTCTTGTACTTTTGCTTTCGAAAACCCCCCTGGCTCCACAACGTTGCCCTATTCGTGCTCCCACGGAATCTATTAGAGTAGATTTGGGACATAGGCATGGTTAATATAGTACATAAGAACACGTACAGATCTCCCCCTTTTATTGATAGCAACTCACCGGAACAGCTGGACGATCCAGAACTCCGTGGCCGATATATATGAATGATCTAAAGGCATCTACGTGGGACACACGTTCAGAACTTTGGCGCGGCGTCAATTCTTGACCGGTATCCAAGCGTGCGAAGGCACAAAGATGCATCACTCGGCGTGCCAAGGAAGCTTTGATCACGCCGCGACACCGGCGACACGTTTTCGACGAGTTGTACCTTTTGATACGGCTTCACGCACATTGCACTCGCTAAACACATTCACACGGCGTCGGTTCTTGGTCGGTATACAAGCGCGCGAAGGCACAGAGACACGGCACTTCGGCGTGCCAAGGAAGCTTTGAACACGCCGCCAGCCCTTGCTTTCGACGCGTTGTGCCTTTTTCCTGCGACACTGCACTTTTGTAAAATTTTCCACGGGTTCACAACGGCAAGTCTCAACAATACACAGAGTCTTCAAAAAACTTCTTCGGCGAATGACGACGAACGAGTAGAAAACGTGTCGTCAGCACGCTGGAAAACCGCAGCAAAGGCTAGCAAAAACGGCAAATCGTATCCCAAGCGAGTGAAGCCAATACCACCTAGAACACAAGGCCTGCGCGTTTCCTTCTCTAAACGTCATCATTAGTAGATCCCCTCAGCGCCCCCTAGCTAGCCCGGATGAGCAACATCGTCTGCTACATCGTCTGCTCCATCGCCTGCTTCGGTGGTGTGTGTAACAGATAATGAAACAGATGCTCACGAAGAGTGTCTCTTGGAAATAGCATACGATGAAGTTAGACGTTCACGTGGAGCGTCAAATGCACGAGTGAAATTGCCTTACTGCTGCGCGAAGGGCTGAAAAGCCCTTCGTTGGACGCTGGACGCTGACACTGGACGCCATTTTCGAGGGCGCTGTTTATACCCCGGGTAGCTGCTTCGAAACGCTCAACCGCAGAACGAGCGCGCGCGCTAGAAATGCGCGTCTCAAAGCCAGGAACGCGTGCTAGCTCGCGCTCCTGGCCGAGGGAGCGTTCGCGTGCACGTCGCAAATGCACTGGAAGCTCGCTATCAGCTCGCGCTCCGCAGTCACGCACACAGCTGCGGCCGCAAGTGAATGCGACGTAGTTGCGACGCGGCCCCTACTCTCGTCAAGCTTCGGGGTGTTTGCCGCTTGGGGCGGGTCGGGGATCTACTAAAGAAACGTCATGCGCAGGCCTTGTCTTCTAGGTGGTATTGGTGAAGCCCGGTGGCTTCATTTGCGGGAGCGGCAAGCGCGATCCAGCAATTGTCATTGAGATCAGTGCTACAAGCAATTATCAATCTCACACGTGACATGTCACGCGCACCAATCGCCAGAGAGATCTGCGGTCACGCTGGGCACAAAATCGTTTAAACTTTTTATGACTAGGCTTCACCAATATTGCACCTCCTTGCTAGTCACTAACGCTCGCATCGATTTTACGCATGGAGGTAGGATGCGACGACGCCACAAGAGATGAAGTCGGGGGGGACTTACGGTTTAGATGGACAACGCTCCCTCTAGCAAAAATTGTCCCCGTAAGTGTGACGTGACCGCTCCAAACAAGCCGTTGCTATACTCTGTTTCACCTCGTGTTGTACCGCAGGAAAGGCTACATGCGCGAGCTCCTTGCTCTAGGGCACATCTCGGCGGCAGAAGGTCTCGGGCACCAAGGGCAGCTGCCAACGCTATGAGCTCGCGCTTCAAGCCTTCGCTGCGGTACAACATAAGGTGAAACGGAGTGTAGGGGTGTCATTAGTGCCACTAAACAAGCTACGCTTCAGAGTAACGACACTTGGCCATATTGTGTCTTAGAATCATGGTTGCCAATTATCTGAAGCTTTATCTGAAATCACAGGAAACGCTTTTCCGCTATCCACAAATGTTCAAACAGTTCGCGACAGAGCAAAACAATATTACATGAGCTTCCTAACACCAAATCTAATTCTGAGGAAGTCACACTTTTGAATCATGACGATCGGTAATTACGTCTGCTCTGCATACGAGCCAAAATGGCGGCGCCCACAACAATGTCGGGGAGCGGAGTGCCGATACTGCCGATACTCTAAGCGCAGCTCATTTAGTGGCTCTTGGTGTCATTATATGTGGAATGGATTTCGCTCTGAAAAAACGATCGGTCAAAAATCGGCCTTTGAATTTAAACGTTTAAAGCCTAGATTTCACTTATCACGACAGATTTTTGCCGAGGATCGGCTGTTTCTGAAATATTTGACGACAACCCGCTTGGTCCCCTTCTCTAGGGGTGTTTGTTCAGATAAGGACGGTCCTGCTGGTGTCATGCCTATTTTTTGTTTTCAATTTAATTTTTATATGAGGTAGCCAAACCTGTCCACACAACGCAGTGATGTGATTGCTGCGCCTAACTGCGCCAAGGGCCTAACCTTGCTACATGCTGCTACATTTTGCCGAAATATGGGTGATCAGCGCCAAGCCTACGCCAAAGGACCAAGTTCAGTTGCATTTCAAAACCGAAACTAAATTGAGTGCCGTAATTGAGCAAGCGGCCGCCCGACAGAAAGTACTCTGCATCAATCGTCCATCCGGTCCAACCTCGTTGATCCGGTCTTACATGGTTTTTCCCGCCGTCTTTCGTTTGGCGCTCTCGTCGACTCTTGGGTCTCGTCTCGCCGGCTTTTAAATTTTTTTTTTTTCAACTGTAGACGCGGGCTTGTGCGTACGCTCCGATGTAAGCGTGCTGTTGACGCGCCAGGACTCGTTATCATTCTGACGTTTTTGAGTTTACAAAACAGACGTGTGGATATTGTTTTTTTTTTTACGGATCCGCCTATCTTAGTACGATCAAATTTAATTTTTAGATCTGTAACATTCTTTTAAATGCTTGATTTTGGTGTATATCGACTCCAGCCGTCATGCTGTGAAACGAAACCATGTTTTTGCGCGGCGCGAGTTACTTCATGAGCTGAAGCACTCGCTCCTGAAATCAAAGGCCGTGGAAAAACTATATTTGGCCCCTGTCAGCCAGTCGCCGTGGTCGCCCGACGTCGTGTTTTGCCGTCCCCAAGTCGCTGCAGAAATGACTCTTTCTAAACTGTAACGTAAGGACGGCCGCATGTTCATCAACATTCCTGTTCTTGTTTAAATCATACTCTACTACAAAAATCTTTCTTTAACTCAGTCTACTGTGTCGAAGTATTGATTGTTTAGGTTTCTCTCGGTGGGCCTTCTTTCGAGAGGGACCCCGGTAAGTAAAAAAATATGCCACAAAAGAAAGTTGAAGAGAAGTGAGCTAAATCAAAGAAGGCAATGTCTGCACGCTGAACCCGCCCAGCGCGCTTGTTTGTCTCGAGTTGCACAAAGCGCTGCAAGAACTTTTTAACCCCATGGCTCGCGATGTCGTGCATTGATGCGCTCAGGTTCTTTTTTCCTGCGTGTTTAGCTTCTGTGTTTAGCCGGGCTCGCAAGCACGTGCCGCTAGACCGTTTATTTGTCGTATATAAGCTGGACAGTTACATTTTGCATACAATTTTGGGAAACCAGTTGGTGACGGAGCGGAGAGTCATGGTTTTCGTTTCGATCGAGGCACGTACAGCTGCAAGCTTGCGGAAGTTGCCGCAAGCTTGCAAACGTAAAACAACTTCCCTTCTGGGACGCTTGCAATTCATTGTTTTACGTTTGCTTACTTTTGACAAAAATCTGGCACGGGGTCCATATCACATGAGCGAATGACATTTTAGCGAACAGCGCCATTTGAGCGAATCGACGTTCTAGCGAATAACGGGGGCGCGCGTTAACCCATCCGCCGCGCTGCGCTTTACGCCGCTTCGCGGCGACAGTCTGCGGTGGCTCATTACAAAAATGTGAACGATGTGAACCCATTTGGCCCACCCGAAAACGCCGCTTCGCGGCGTCCGACTATTCGATAAAGTGTCATTCGGTGAAACGTGGGCCTTCGCTAAAACGTCATTCGATCAACTGAGTGTTTCCCGTATACACTTGTGGGATGTCTCAATGCCTCTTTGGAGGCATTGCAAGTGGACATTCATTACTAGCCAAAGGCAAAGCGAGGCTTGCAGCAGCCTTGCTGAAAGTTTCGAAAAGCAAAAAGAAAAACACCCGCTAGTCGTAATGCACCGTTGTCTTGTGTACAATTTCGCATTGCACTGCAGTAGTTACTTGTTTCATAAGACTGCTTCCTTATATAACTGGTCAACTTAATGCTGTGATATTTACTACTAAGCTGGTCATTTTCAAATAAGGTTTAATATGTGCAGTTTGGTTCACATTTATTTATGACGGGTACATATATATGTACCATTTAATTGAAGCATTGCAAAATCTGTCAGGTCATTGGCATTTCAGTTACAGGTTGAAAGACTCCCAGGTGGTCTAACTTGGCCGTAATTTGTTTATTGCAGCGAGCAAAGCACCCTTCGTTTGTCCAGCACTTAGAACGAATATTTATATTTTTCTAAGAATATCTGCTCCAAAAAACACCTTTTCTGCTCCGAAACACTGTTTTGGCTGCTCTGAAAGGTGCTCCGAAACGGCTTATGCCAATCACATCACTGCACAACGGGACAGCTTTTGCAAGATACTTCCTTGTATTCGTGAGAAAAATCGCATTCGAGAGGAGGTTGAAAAAGCGCTTTTCCCAACTGCGCGATGAACAGCTTTGAAGGCCGGAGGAATGAAGAATACATCTTTCTACACCGTCAAAATGTTTACGTTTAATTCAAGCATACTTTTCTGCCGTAATTAGTTAAAGTTAACATATACGAGCCTATATTTCAAGAGAAATAAAATGCCAAACTTGGCTTCTGGAGCAAACCTTACATAATGAGGCACTTTTCGGTGAATTTTTTAAGTCGCTTTAAATTTATGTTATAAAGCTGAAACTTTTTGTGTCGAGTGTTTCATTCCTTGTGAACTTTTAGCAAATTAATTAGCCGTATACAGTTGAAAGCTTTTTCTGGATTGCGCCCGGAAGTTCTGTCAAAAAAAGTCAAAATTTCGCGATTTTTGTGCGGCAATTAAAAAAAAAATCATTCTGGATTATCTTTAAATTTTACTCGATGGGTCCTTGATGACCGGTAATTACAAATATGCAAAGACATGTTGCATTATTTTGTTTTAAAAACAATAAAATAAACGTGTAACCAGGTCGTGGTCGCACCAATTACCGCCGAGGTTTTTAGTTGTACGTGACATATGAGAGCTCAACTACCCAGAACAGAATTGGCGGCTCGAAATTCGGTTTCTTTCCGCCCGAAAACCGCGGATCAAGAACTGGCCGGTTCGAGTCTCGCTCACTCTCTTTTCCGCGGTCACGGGCCGTTTTCTAAGGTATCGATGCGACCACCAAATTTAATCAAAGTCGTGGGTCACTGAAGGCACACACTCAATATTAAAAATAGGAAAAAATAGGAAACCCATTTTTTTGTGGCTTCTAAAAAGCTGCAAATACGTTGATTGAAAAACAAGGTAGCACAGACAACCGGAAGGATTCTGTGCGTTCATTCTCAACATGGCGTCCTTTCGCGTATCGTGGGACTTCAGTGGTGGGACTAGCGGATGGCAGCGGACGACGGCCGTTCGACCTCTACTTCAGAACTGTCGTTCACGGTACCGGCGAATTCTGTCTTCCTTCGAAAGAGAAATTTTGGACCGATCAAAAGAATTGATATTCATCCCGTACAGGGATGGGCAAGATACATGCAAATATGTATCGAAATACAAATACAAAATACTTCGTCAAAAATGTATTTAATTACAAATCTAATTACATTTCCAGAAAAAAAAAGCATTTAAGTACAAGATACAAATACAACCCAACGTATTTGGTCTCCTCCAAATACTTTTCCAAATACATTCCTCAAAATTTGCGTCAGCGACTTCAGGGCACCTGCAACGGGTTTCTGGGTATCTCATCTTAATTTTGCAGCGCACACTCGGGAGGTAGTGTGCGAGGCTCTAGTAACGTAATAAAAATATAATCACAAAAAAAAAAGTAATCAGCTTGGACGTAATAAGTGAAAAAAGTACAGAGCTTCAGCAGCTTTTTTTTTTTTTTTTTGTCGATTACATTTTGGTAGAGACCAACAAAGAACCGAGACGACCAAGACGCGCAGCACTAGCTAGAGAATTTTTTATTGTTGCAACTCGCACCAGTTACGAAAATCTGGACGACCCGCACATTTAGAATGTTCCAGGCACCCTGGCACTCACTACTAATTGCCAACACTTAAATGTACAAAACAACTCATCTTGAAGTACAAAACAGCGAGCGGAACAAACATACCTGCAAAGGAATCGCACGGCGAACGAACGCATTTCGTCTGCTACGTGCGGGAAAAAAAAAAAAAAAAAAAAAAAAAAAAAAACTCCACGGTTGGATGTAGCAACGTGACTTCCGCCACTCACTCTATCCTCTTTACTTCTTGTGCTGTGCGGGAGTTTTGGTTTTGTTTTCGAGCAGTTGCGTTTTTTGGCTTTATTAAAAAAATACCTGACTCTGTAGCAAAATATCAATTGGGTAGTGTTCCGACTCCATAATAAATCGCCTGACAAAAAAGGAAAAAAAAAATTGGGGGTTGTCAGTGGACAAGTGGTACACGAGCGAAGCATGCCACAGTATCTGTACTTTGTCATATTAATGCCCAGGCACCATGAAGCACTCTAAAAATAACACCGGAACTTGGTTTCATTGCTGATATGGGTGATATTGCCAATAAAAACTGAACGTTGCAGCGCGTACGATCTTTATTAGGGTGTTATACTTGGCTCGCTAGATGTTCATTGTGCTACCATTTAAAGTCAGTACTTTAGTATTAGTACCTGTCTGACAAAATAATTTTATTCGTATTTCTAGGCACTGCTCGAAAGCTTGCTGGCAAAATAGTTTAATTGACTCATTTTTCTAGCCATCGCTTAAACGAGCGACATTGCGGAAACTTCTGCCCCGACCGATCGCGCGCATGGCCTGGGGCGGAACGAAAACAGTGTATTTCTTGAAAAACAATGGCGAATAAGTGGAAATCAAGGTAGAGTTAGAGGGGATTTATGTAGTGTAAGCGGTTCAGTGTCGGAAGCAACAGCCATGTGTGCGCTTGGGAGCTACTCAAGTCGCTCCAACAGGATATCTTGCGACGCCTCATCCGCGATCAGAAAGTCATGATCTGTGACTAGGTTGAGGGGGGCGAGAGAGTTATCGGTCTGGGGAAATATTTTTATAAAATTCTGAGAGGGTCATAGAGTGCAAAAACCTGCAGATGTTTATTTGCAATTAGAACGCTCTTGGTGAGAATCAGCCAGCGCCGCCACCGAGTGCCGCAAGCTGTCACACGCGCGCAAGTTCGTGGTTCACTATAAACAGAAAAGGAAGAAAGATCTGCTAACCAGACGACCGACCTACACCGCGGTGAGGCCTTCCCAATAAAGAGGACGTAACACAAGTTTTTAAACAACGCGAGTTTAATTAAAACGATCATTTAATTAGAAAGAGAAATAATATAATGGGGTTCACAGGTATCGAAACGTGGCAATAAATAGTCTTAGTACTTTACCCAGCCGGTGCGCTGACGGAAAAATGCCAATATACCTAGCGAATACACGCAAGAAAAAACAATTACTAGACAATTGAAAACCGAACTCCTAAAATCCTGAATCACTACCAACCAGATTGCAATACTGAGGAACTAGCGGGTGGAGGGAATGTGTAACCTGTCACCGTCCGGGACGTGAGTTACGGCCTCTTCCCTTGCGTTGTCCGAAGAGGGTGGTACCGGTGGATTCCACGGTGGTCTAGTGGGCAGCTTCATGAGGCCAGCCACAGACACGCACACGCACACTTTTTGCGAAGGCTTCTCCAGCACAGACATGGCCCGCCACCGTCGCTTTTCCCGGGCTCGATCCGCTTTTTCGCAGATTGAATCTCAGGGCTCCAAGGCCACAGCAGAGTTCGTGTTCACACAGGTCGCATATCGTACGAGACAAAAAGAGCCGGCGCAGGCGGAGGCATATAAATATACTGCAACCGCTTTTATCTCGCATGGTTTTTTTCTTTATTTTGGCTCATATTTACCCGTAACTTTACCTGCCACCCCTACAGTATAAAGGGGACGTCAATCGGACTCCAGTTGAAAGTCCCTGCAGTCAGTTTCTGCGAGCGAAATTAGGCTTTTGTGCTTGAAGCGATTAGGCAGGGACACTATAGGTACTTCCTTGTCCCCATGGAGCTGGTCACGTGACAGAAAAATCCCTCTTGGCCGCAGCCGCGGCCGCAAGATGAGCAAACTGGCCCTGGGGCCCTATGTTACGCTTTTTGGACTCCCATGGCGACTACGGAGAAGGAAATGACGTCAACAAGGCAGCAAACGCAGACTGGATGTGAATTGGTGAGAAGGAATCAACATCCAATCTCCGTTTGCTGCGTTGTTGACGTCACTTCCTTCTATCCAGTCGCCGTGGGAGTCCAAAAAGCGCAACATAGGGCCCCGGGTTCCTCGGAAGCGGCAGCTTCTACTTTGACTGGGCTACCTCCTTGGAGCCTGATGCTTCGACCCCAGTGGACCCCAGTGAGCAACAGCGCCATCATGTTCCTGGGGCTCATTCATGCACCGATCGAACAGCGTGCCAGATCCCCATGGCTCGCTGCTGACCCGCTCAACCCACCTCCACGAAATCTGGACTTGTGCGAATCGGACTGCCACCCTCCCCAATACCAACAATTCATGTCGTCGTCATCATGCATGTATAAAATCATCACATTATCATGTTCACTAGACGCGGCACCGCGGGACTTACGGACTGCTTGCTGCCTTTCCGCGGTGCCGCGGCTCTCCAGAGCCAAATAAATTCGCAACTTTCAGTGATTGTGGTACCACGGTGTGAGAATCACGCTCCCTAGCTCCTGGATGATCGGTTTCCGAATGAAGGTGCCTGCCTAAACATTCCTGGCGTGAATAAATGAATTCGTAAGGCTGCTCGTATACGAAAAACTACAATTATTTACGCGTCGTAGACCCCGCCTCGTACTGCCGTTCTACGACGATCATCCAGAGGACAGCCATTTTGATAGGTGCCAGCGCTCCCCCTATAGGTCGTGAAAGTTGCAAATAAAGACTAAAAACTAAGGACTAAAGACAAAATGCTTTGCTGACCAACAGCCGGTAGCGCCTTAAAAGAAAGAACAATAGTGTTTCCTCGTTTAGAGGATACGAATGCCAAAACTGCACCGTATACTAGTGGCGCACATCACTGAAATAACATATGCGCAATACCGAAAATAACAGATTGTCTCTTGAACGCAAAACGACAAAATAAACATAATTGCGGGGATTTTTGTGTTTCTAAAAGCCAAATTCGAAATCCTAAACTAAACTAATGTTTGCTGAAACTCGGGGTATATCGTGGGCATCGTTTCGAAGAAGTATCAAACGAAAATATCACGCAACACATTTGGCGTTGTATCACACCTCGAGACACTGGCTTGCACTGGCGCATCAACCGCCGGCGTAGCATAGCGCGTAGCCGTGAAATGTCTGCGACTGATGTTGATAATAGCTCATCTGGCAAAAAAAAAAAAAAAAAAAAAAAAAGACTCGGCGCGGATCTTTTTTTTTGTCAGGGCTGCATTCGGTGCTTTTGGCGTTCTGTCTAATGCAATTGAGCGAAGTGGAGTGTATTCTCCCTAGAAAAGTATTCGGCCAGACGCAAACGGTGAAAAGGGTGGGAGGCCGGAGAGATGCACAGGAGAGGAGGTTCAGATAGCGGTAGCGCGCTTCGAATTCTCCGTTTATCTTGCTCTAGTGCCTACATGTCTGTCTTTCTGAGGGTGAAGACACCCATTGTTGCCCTGAATGTGTCAGCGCGTGACGCTCTCGCGCACTCGGTTCGTGACTTGGGCGGTATAAATTGGGTTGTGTGTGTGTTTATACAGCCTAGAACTTGGTCTGCCTCACAGGGGCGACGAGTCTCCCAGCTGTAGATGAGAAATTTAGCCAGTGCGGTACAGCCGCTAGCCTGGGGTCTTTAACGTGCACCACGCAGTAGTGATACACGACCGCACGCCGGTACGATGCTCATCCAGATCGAAACGGGCAGGGGTGGGGCTCGAACCCAGGATCCCTGGGTTCTGCAGCGCGAGCTTTCGCTCCACGTGCTCCGAGCTGGTGTGCGCTAGACCACTCGGCCACCGATCCCCCCTAACTTGGGCGGTATAATGAGACGTTTTTGAGTTCTTATTATTGTGAATGTCCCGTCGTTGGACATCTGGGACTACTTTAAACCGTTTATGATAAAACGTCTGTCTACCATTTTAATAATAAAAAGATATTCGAGAAACCGAAAAAAAAAATTGGGGTGGCTTAGCTCGGCTATGCCAGGGTATACGTAGCGTGAGCTTATGCGCACAAAATGAGAGGCGCTATCAAGCGGCTCCGGTGCAGCGTCAGACTTGGCTGCTGCGCAACGGAGGCGCACAGCTGGGCACGCGGCGGCGCCAGTGCGTCTGCCGTGGCTATATGACGTCACTCCTCTGGAATGCCCAGACTAGAGTTCCTCGATATGCTCGATACAGGAACTCTAGCCCAGACCGGCCTGGCGCGCGCGGAGGCGGCGGCTCAGGCGCGCCAGCTGTGCGCCGTATGACGTCACAGCTCCTCGCGCTTGCGCAGCACGGCTCTTTGGGAGCCACGCGAAACTGCTCAACCTCGGCCAATGTAGCTCACGCTACAAAAAAAAAAAAAAGGTTTTTAGGAACGTGTAACCGGTAACCAAAGCCGTGAATATTAATACCGTAATAAACCGAAACGAAACCGATATCAACAGGAAACGGTAACCGTAACCGTAACCGAAACGTTATATTTTTCGGTTTGAGTCCCTGCTCGCAGCTCTGCCCATATCCCTAACCAAAAAGACAAACACATATACAGAAGAAAAAAAAATAAGCGAAGCACGCACTTCTAAACTTCAACACGACCGAAAGAAACGGGGTCATGCAAGCAGTACTTCGCTCCACATGTCCTCGATTGTGAAATAAATATGAACGGTTGTTCACAGACGGCGCCACGAGATAGGTAATAATGAGCCAGAGTTGCGCGTCTTTTCCACGTGCCGCCGCGCTGCTATTCGCCGAGATTCGATCACGTGAGGAGCCGGATCAAGTGCCGTGCAGGGAAGTGGACGTTGCACACGCCCCGCCGTACGTACCCCTGCTTTTGAGCGCCGCTAATAGCCAAATTCCGTCACGTGAGGAGCAGGATCAACATGCTGTGCAGGAAAGACGGCGCTATGGGGATGAACGCGCAACTTTGGCTCCCGTAAACTCTAGGTAAACTCTAGGAGAAAGCAATTTTCAGGCTTTCACAGGAGTGCAAACATGATCCTCCTATTTCATCACTGAAATACATGGAACGAAGATCTTGCTGGAGATATGTCAAGAAAGAAATTAGCTTCCGCAACGTTGTGTCAGAATAGGTTTTAGTGCCTCTGTTTTCTTCAAACGTGATCATGGATGGCAGGTTGAAAAAGGAGGTAGGTTCAGTGAATTCAAGCTCCCAGAGAAAATCTCTAGCCCCAAAACTGGGAAATATCTCACCGCGCTGCAAATTGCGTTGTTATTATATTTTTAAAAGACCACTCTGAAGTCAATTCGTCCGGTGGTCGCTGAGAGGTCGGACCAAAATATTTCTAATAGAAATGCATAATGCCTAGAGAGCTGCGATATCTTCTTAATTCGATTGCTTCAAAGCGCTTCTGTACATTGTCATCGGTTCTCGGTGCAGCTGACAAGATCCCCAGGAGTCCTAATGAGTTATAGCAGCTTGAGGAAACGGGCAGATTCAAGCGAACACGCGGATGATGGCACCCGAACGCGCCATTTTTCACGCAGACTATCGCTGCTGGCTGGTCAAATAATAAAATAGCCGTTATTAATCGAACGAGGTCAGGCTGCCTTATTCGCAACTCTAGTGTGCCTGTATAGCAGAGTGTTTCCAACTGCTCGATCAGTGACAAACGCGCTGATTGTCTGCGAGCGTCTCCGTTTGGATGGATGGTAGCTTGCGCCACCTGGTCTAGGAACTAAAAACATTATACCTCCCTTCGCCTTTCTAAGCCAATTCGCTTTTCCTCTGCGGTTCTGTAACTATCAACAGGCAGGATATCGCCGGAATAACCTTTGAAAAATCGTGCGAAAAAAAAAAAAAATTCCTGCCTCTTTTTTTCCGGCGAAGGAGTCGCCGAATTTCCTCTGGTGAAATCTAGTCGGTGCTACGCCAACACCGGGCGCCCCGAAAAACCGATTTGAGAGACTGTGAACCGGAGCAACGCGGGAGGGGGTTCCAATTTTCCTCTGTCCCGCCTGTCCACAGCTGTGCTCTAGTCGTTGACAGGTTAAAGTGGAAGCTCCTCATAACTCTTTCCACTTTAGCAGAGCGAACGCTGGAGAGGAGGTCGCCTCTTCTCCAGCGTTCGCTCTGCCAAAGGGGAGAGAATCGGGAGGAGCTTCCACTTTATTCTTAAATTGTCACCGACTATAGTAAGTTT
Organism: Ixodes scapularis; assembly: GCF_016920785.2. Taxonomy (NCBI): domain Eukaryota; kingdom Metazoa; phylum Arthropoda; class Arachnida; order Ixodida; family Ixodidae; genus Ixodes; species Ixodes scapularis. The sequence continues at coordinate 91,231,107 of NW_024609879.1, read as the reverse complement.
TACTTCACTCCGTTTTCCTTGGATAATTTCCACGAAAGGTGTAACCTCCTCTTTTTGACGGCAATCCTTTTTTCCTCCATTTTTCCATCCTCGCCATTAAAAACCAGCGCCCCCCCCCCCCCCCCCCCCCCCCCCAATCCTTTATCCCTTCCGCCTGCTTTCCCTATCGCCACGTGAAAACGCTGCGCATGCGCACTTCCGACCAATTGACGCGGGAGGCGTCCGCCGTTAAATTACAATCGCTGCCCATAATTCGAGATGGACCCCCTCTTTAATCAAGGCTCTCTATGCATTTCCAGAGGAGGCGCCACCATCCAGCGGAATTGACGCGAAGGAGCCGGAAACCAACAGCCCATTTCAGAAAGTGAAACATGCAGGCACGGACGTTGCAACTGGCGCTTGCTGCTCTGTGTTTCGCTATCGGTCTCTGCCGTACCAGGGACGCGAACGCGTCCTTTTCAGCGTGTGACGACCACTTTAGTAAGTACAAACTATCGCGCGCTTCGGGTATCCGGGGTCTTGGCGGACACGTGTAATAACCGCAAACATATTAGTTCCGTTCACTAATGTTCCTTGTTTTTTTATTCTTTTTTTAGTCTGGTCACATAATATTGTAACGTTTGTGCACTTTCTAAACAGCATCGCCCATATTCACGACCATTGTTTAAAGTCAGTGGAGTTTCGGGGCCGGGACCTCACACCTCCCCCTCCCCCTCGGCCCCCCCCCCCCCCCCCCCCCCCGAAATTCGACGGGGGTCTGAGACCCCTTTGGGGAGTAGATCCAACCGTCGCGCCTCTAGTGGGGAAGTTGAGAACTAAACCAGTGGGTACAACATACATTATTTGGGGGTGTTTCCGACGCAGCGGTAGGCTGTGAAGCTGTGTCAGCATTTGGATGCACGTGCATGTTATGGCGAATCCCACTGGTCGTTTTGGAGCGCGCCGGGATCAGTAGATCAGATCCGAGATGGAGCACGGGATCCGAACGGAGTCGCTCCGCCTCCGAATCTTTAGTGGAACATGACCACTCCTCCGGGATCCGCGGATGCCTTCCCGTCATGCACCTTCCCGGGAATCCCCTTCCTGCGGTCCCTAATGTCGAACAGGTTTCGCGATCGCGACTAACTATACTCGGCGACAACTTTTCTTGGCAATGCAGTGGAAGGTACGTCACTAGTCCCCTCTCCCATTTTGAGTGTACGCAGGCTCTCCTCCTCCCCCATTTCCGGGGACAGGAGGAGAGCCTGCGTACACTCAAAATGGGAGAGGGGACGCGGGACGTACCTTCCACTGCATTGCCAAGAAAAGTTGTCGCCGAGCATAGTAACAACACGTGTTCAACCCACGAGCGGAGGTAATCATGATGTGAAAGATGCGTGGCGATAAGCGACGTGCATCAGCGTAGCCCACTTGCCCCTTCATTGGAATACACGTGAACGGTGTCCAAGCACGTCACGATTTTCAGCCTCTTCTGCGGAAGTCCGAAAAGGCAGTCGAATTTATGCGTGACATACAGGCAATCCTCGTCGTCGTGCTACTCGAGCCGCTGCTGCTGCTCGAGCAACTTGACGACGAACTGTCAACAACCAGCAGCGCAGCAGTAAAGCGGGCGCCACTTCGCGAGCAGCCATTACGAATTTTTCCGAGGCGAGATGCGAGATTCCCGGCGAGAAAGCAAGTCACGTGTGCGCACCGAGGGCTGGCCAGGCTGGCTTCCGGTCGAATCCGGATCGAGATCTGGAGTGGGAGCTGATCCAAAACGATGAGTTCCGTCTCGATCCCGATCGCCCAGTGAAATAGGCGCGCTAGAGACGCTCTGCCACCGGTGGGATACTTCTCACACACTTGCGACTGCTTAGAACAGTGTGCCTTGAAACCTCTTAAAATCTCTTCCGACGAAACCAGAGCCATAGATAGGGGAAGAGCTTGGTCATCTATTGCCCTCGGTGACCTCTTGGCTCCTCACACAGAAGTGACGTCGCGCCTAGCAACTGCCTAGCAACGGCGGACGCCGTGCGAACGTGCAGGGCAACATGTTTTGTGTACCGACCTTAGTTTTAACGGAAAACGTTCTTTGGCTAGGTGTTCGGCATTTCGTGAAGCCCAGATACAAGTGAAGCCTGGATAAAAGCGTCGCCGCGAGGCTCGACACTGATTGGTTGCCGGGTGGGAAAGAAAGAGTGGTGCTCGACGCTTATTGGTTAACGGGAAAGGTCATGTGACCGGAGGGTTAGGCGAGGAGGAGTGAGAGGAGGGAGAGTAGCTCGAGAGTATAGAAGGCTCTTCATGATCGCCAGGTTTATCAGCTCGATTAGCGATAGTATATTGCTTCATTCTAGGAACAACTATCAAGCGTACACGTGGTACGCGTTAAACTGTCTGATGAAGGGCGCCGTGAACGTAGGCGTCTGCAAACTCAGTGTGTTGCTAAACGTTTGCGATGCTAGAATGTTTACCATAGGCAACGCGATTGACTAGCGATTTGCCATATATTCCTTAGTTTTTTTGGTTAGAAAACGGTCTGTTGTGTCGTTGAATGATCCAACCGAAACCGTTAGGTTGCGGATGGAAAAATAACGTCAAGATATAAAGTTGATGAAAGTCAGGTAACCGCCCTCGGCAGGCTCTAAACTTTGAGACGTAAGAAGGCTTGTTTTGGCGTGAAAGGTTTATTTATAAGATGGAGCTGGTCGTGACAGTTGCGAACATAAGCGTATGGGTTTTTAAATAGTGATAAGCAATTGTGATCTCGAGGGACACATGCTTTTTAACTAGCTGCTTGCTTATAAAGTTATATGATGCTGATATTGCCGTGGTCCAGACCATAGTGAGACTATTCTCAGCGAAAGACATCCTACATGATATACGCTGTGCAGCTTATTTTACCCGTCTTCCTTCCCAAATCAAAATGAATTGAAACTTCATTTGATTACTTCCAATCAATGTTATTTTATGTATAAAGAAGCTTCGTATTGTTCAGCTTGAACTTGTGTAGAAAGAGGAAGAATTAAAAGGAGAAAAGACACCAGCTGACTATCAAGTTGCTTTAGTGAAGTAACTTCGTCTTTTTTTCTTTTTTACGTATCATTTTCCTATTCAAAGTTTCTTCACTAAAGCAAGTTGACAGTGAGCTGATGTCTTCTCCTCTCATTTTAATTCTTCGTCTCTCTTCACAGGTTCAAGCTGACCAATACAAAGATTGCTCCAACTAGCTCAATTCAAGCCCTTAAAAAAGCTTGTTTTTTTGTTTCTTTCATTTTTATATAGTGATACGGGTAAGGCACGCGGGTACTCAACACTGCTAGAAACGGCCAATCAATCGCATATTAATCTGTGGAATCAAAACGAGGTAGCTTACTATTCGCGGGTAGTAGATGCCTAACGCTGGGCCGCTCGAAGTTTATTTCGAAACCTTCCGGCTTCTTCGAAGAGGATGTTAGACGACAGGATCGCTTTCTCACTGAGTAAATGGCGGGGTTGAGGATCGCACAAGGCATGCAGGGCTCGATCACCCCATGTTAGGAGTATCGCTTCGAGTAAGCAATCTTGACATGCTCACGTATGGGGAACAAGAAATGCTCTTAAAGAATAAAATTTCGTAAAACGAACATTTCGGCTTTAGCTAATTTTACAATATAATGGACAATTTCCTTAGAAAATACGGCTGCAGTCCAGGAGATCTAGTGTGTCGATGGCACCTGTCTGTGCTCGCTGACCCGAAAATCGGACCAAAGTTCGTCAACTGCGAATTAAAAAATGTCGTCGTGCCCCGCCCCCCCAAAAAGAAAAAAGAGAAACAATTTACGAAATTTGAAGATATCTAAATTTGCTCGCCGCCCCGGGCATACGCGATGCGTATGAGCGGACTCGCGTCGCCGCACGTACGAAGGGAGAATGGACAAGGTAACCGGGAGCTAACCTGTGCCTTACCGTATTTCCTGAACAAACATGAGACAGAATAAGTACCGCTAACGGCTGACTTAAAACAGAATAATACGGTCGTACATTGAAGCAAACCGAGAGCCAAGCACCCACGTCCAGCTCCTCGATGTCGGCTGGGCTCGAAGATGGCAAACTGGGGCGTGGTCATGGCGTTCGTGTGACGTGTTAGCCGGGAGTTTTAGAATAGCTCACACTAAAACTTTGCGTACGGATAGCGTCGTCGCCACTGCGCACGCGCCGAACGCTAACCACGTTTTGTGCTTTGTGTGCGCAGTTTTAGCGTACGCTGCTTTTTGAAAATTGCGTGCTTACGCAAAGAGTCTTTGCGCTCCTCCAAGGAGGATTGGTGATGAGGAGTTGGCTAAAGCCAAGACGAGCACAGTTAAACAATGGCGGCTCTCAGGACCCCCAGGACCCCATAGCTGCGGCTGCTTTGGCGGTGTCGTGAAGGCGACTTCGGGAGCATCCCGGCGACTGCGATTTTCAGTACAGGACGATATTGCACTCGGTTTGGAAAATCCAGTAAGGTGGGCAACGATCACCGGCAACTTGATGCTTGTGAAGCAGGAACATTTTTCGGCAAGGTACGGTGTGCGAAGATCAGTATTCGAGACCTTTCTTGCCGAAGCGACGCAAGCGGACACAACCAAACGACCGCTCACGTCTCATTCTCATGTTTAAATCACGACGGGCAAGGCGGCCGTTGTTTAAACAAATCTAAAATGCTAATCCGGACCAAAAAACTTGTTTTTTCATCAAGTTACAGCATTTCGTCTGTGAAATAAAAATTGTGACTATCTTGGTGGCGTTGCAAGCGCGCGATGCTTTGTCTTTTACATTGCGGCAGAGAAACGCTATTGTAAAACTCTTGCATAGCGTGCGCTAACGCAAGTGCTAAATTTATCGCTAGCGTGCGCTAAAATTGCGTACGAATTGTTCTAAAACGACCTAGTTATGTACAGGGTGTCACAAAAGAAAATTTACACGGTCTTTTTTACCGCAAAAAGAAACTAGGCATCGCCAAACGCTCATTCTCCGCCCAAAGGTAGCGGCAGAGGTCACAACCAGATGTCAAAGTTTCAGCCCGATCCGATAACTTAATAAAAAATTATGAGTGATTTTCTGAAAATTTCAATGGGAAAATGGCGGCCGACGGAGTTTTCATACACATGGGGCTCTATGGCACTAGAAACCGAAAACGAGCAAAAATGGGCTCCATTTTCCCATTCAAATTTTCAGAAAATCACTTATAACTTTTGATTAAGTTATCGGATCGGGCTGAAACTTTGGCATCTGGTTGTGACCTCTAGCTTTAGCTTTGGGCGGAGAATGAGCGTTCGGCGATGCCTAGTTTATTTTTACGGTAAAAAAGACCGTGTAAATTTTCTTTTGTGACACCCTGTAGTATATGATAGTAATTCACGAGCTGTTAAGAAGGCCACGCCCGTTGACCAAACTCTTTCCCTGCAGAGCCGTATATGGGGAGAGTTTGGTCAGTCTATGATCTCACGCCGTAACGCTCTCCTCCCACGTGAGCCAATCAACACGCGGCGTAGAGCGAGAGGCATGAGCGCATGCGCGTGAAGTCCCGGCTGCTCCCACCTGAGTGGGGAGGGCCGATATCTTCGATCATTCTCCCGGCGGAATGCGTGGGATCGGCATCTAAATCTCGATTATTGCCTTTATATCGCTGGCTCTGGCAGGAAAATGACAGTCTGTTATTCCTCGGTGGGTTAAAAAGCTAATAAATGAAGATTTTTCGGCGCATGGCCACAAACTTTTATTCAGGCGAAAAAGAAGTCGGCCCGTAGCAGACGACGCGTAGCCTCAGCAGTGCTCTTCTCCGACCAGTCTCCGACAGCGTGGCTAAAAAATGGCGGTCCTCTCCTCTCTGGTCCCTTCTTTCTCTCTCGCTCCTTCGGCGCTTTCCTCCCTTTCATTTACTTTTCTCCTCTCTGGCGTCTCCGTCGCCACACCCACTGGCCAAACTCTCCCAATATTAGCCCCGAGAGCGAACACAAGCGTCGCTGCGGTTGCCGCGTCCTGATTGGGTGAGGTGTTCCGTGACGTCAGGGAGGGGACTCCGTGCCGCGATCTCGCATCGGCTCGCTTCCCAGCACCGGTTTCCTGGTTTGGCGTTGTGTGCCGCAAGCTCTTCGAGGTGCTGGACTTCGTTTACTCGGTGTACAAGACGTTGAGTTAGGCCGATATACGCCTCGCAAGTGGGCTCATTTTTGTCTTCTGCGCATGAGAGAGGAAGTAGCGGTGACGTCAGAACGCCGAGCCCTGATTGGCTGATGGCGACCCCCTATCTCAGCGTCGTCTGCTCCTTTGCAACGTCGTCCGCTCGCAACATCGTCTGCGTCTGTTTACCTTTCCTGCGACTTTCGGAAGTGCATGTCTTTACGACCGAGCTCGACTTCGCCTTTCAGAGAGGACAGACGAAATAATTCGAGCGGTACGTTGTTTTTGTCTAACAACTAGCAGACGCGCATCAGGGAGGGGAGTCAAAGGACTCACTGGCGAGGTGTCCCGAGGCGCCGACGTTTGTTTGCTAAGAACCGAGAGTGAGCGTGCTAGTGTCCGCAAGTTCCCTCCCAAATACTTTTCCCCTCCTTTCGTGTGCGGAGAGACCCCTCATTCTTTAACGGCGTCGGCCGGTTGGCGCAGTTAAAGTCGTCTGCTTTACGTCTGCTATTCAAACCGATGGCTGCTTTACCTTCCCTGCGTGTGTCGGGGATTCACCGCTTTTTCACCGGCGAGAGCCACCGTTGCCTCGGGAAACAAGGAGATAACAAGAGGAAGAAATTGACCTCTTAATCTAAAACTGAGGTCAGCTATCAGAGTATAATACGGGAAGGGTTCACAAGGGTCGCGCGGGCATATTCCATTCAGCACGCCAGCCGGTCGTGGGCAGACGGTCGCCGAGTCGCGGAGTGCCTGCTAGGCCTAACTGCCGTGCTCGCTTGGTCACGTTCGGTGGAATCGTGGCCGTTGGAGCTTTTCCCGGGTGTTTGTGGATCCAGCTTTCTTGTTCGTCGTTGTCTGTTTCAAGTACTTTTTACTTTTTTCTTGCTGCTTGAAGTCGGGACGCGTGAGAAGCGCACGTATAGAAAAATAAACGTCCGTGGGTCGTCGCGACCGCGACGCTGTCGCCCATGCTGATTTGATCGTAAGAAGTGCGTAGACAGCTTCGGAGCTGTCGTAGGACTTCGCCGTTCCCTGCGCAAAATTTACGAAAATTTCGTTTCGTGAATACGGATTTGTTCTTAAGTTATGTCTTACGCACATTTTTGGCGTAAGATCGTTTCGTGAATCTGGCCTCTGCAATTCCGAAAGTCGCAGGAAAGGTGAGACAGACGCAGACGACGTTGCGAGCAGACGACGTTGCAAAGGAGCAGACGACGCTCAGATAGGGGGTCGCGATCAGCCAATCAGGGCTCGGCGTTCTGACGTCACCGCTACTCCCTGCGCAAGAAGCAGACGAACTTACCCTCCGCATTGACGTGCTTCCGTACATTTTATAAGCCTGCTGGTTCCTTTTACCTTTAAAATCAGGTTTAAAATCCCGAAAGCTATCGGTGGAGGCAATTCCGCCAATGAACTTTCCCGTCCGTCCACACGACACAAAGCAATCTTGCGAGGGGTCGGTGAGGCGGTGGCGCAAGTGTTTCAGACGCTGGAATTCTGTTCCTTGCATGCTCATGATTTAGGACAATATTACATCCGGTTTTCAAGGCATTTGAAGTGGCATTTATATCAAGGGCCTTTGGGTGGTCGGCAAATTAACTCGCGACCCCGACTCTGCGCTGCCACTCTGCATGCGCTGGTTTGCAGACTTTTGAAGGCCTTGTTAAATATCGTTAAGAGGAGGAATAAAAAGGTTTATGTACAATATTTGCATTGGTGAGAGACGTTGTGATCTGTTGAGGCGTTCGGTAGGCATTGCGTCGTTCCGTATTCGGTAAGGCGATCTCGTTCCACGCTTCTTTCTCCTCCTCTTAACGATATTTAACAAAACCATGGTGCCGAAACCCAGGACCTGGGGCGATCGGGCGCCATCCACCTTGAACGCTTTCATGTGAAATATTTCTTGATGTAACCGATGTAAATGAACATGTACAGTCATTATTTCAACTAGTAAACATTGGCGTTAACTATATAATTAATTAACTATATAATACTGTATAATTACTATATAATTAATTCACGAAAAAGCTACATTTAACATAAATGTAGTTTCTTCGGGAATTAATTATATAGCTTATACACGTATGCAGGCATATTTCTTAGAAGATGCACCATTACTGGAAATTAGTTTGTATGGTAGCAACAAAAATGGCCGAATTGCCCCCAGTTGCCTGTATGATATGTGTTGAACTGCCCCAAATATGCACAGCAATAGTGCCGTAATTTGGAATGTTTATACTTTTTCCTGACATTCCTTATTCCAGGCTTGGGTATTCGGAAAATACACCGTTTTGTGTGAATTGTCATTTCCAATTAAAAGAGACACTGCAGCAGGTCCCCAAAAGCTTCCTCAGCCTCCGAACTTCCTACAGCTGGACTCTCTGACAACAGAAGAAAACAGGAGTGAAAGCAAGCATTTGAACGTCTGTCCAGTTGTAGATGCAGCACTATACCCGTTTTCACCTCAAGAACCGCAGTAAAACAAGTCCGGCTCCTCGCGGAGCATTACTAAGTTCCCCCTTTATGTTGATAATTAAGATATATACAGGTGATAAGATAACATAAGAATGTTATCTTATCAAGACGTAAACATTTCAAGCGCTAAAAGCAACGCTGTTTTCTTCCATGACCAAAAATCGTAAAAACTACTTCGCGGCGGCGCGTATGAACAATGCGCAAAAATTGGTTTTTTTGAGGTGAAAACGGGTATAGTACCAGAAAATGTGGAACCTGTGAAGGGCGACAGTCTGCGTTCACAGATACCACCAGTGGAGTCCATTGAAATACTATCCGAATCCAGCAAGGTCAAATGCGAGCAATGTATTTAATCAATGTTCCTTGTTTTTTTACTTTGCCCCTGCACTTGAGCTGCCTTACTTGTGATTCTCTCCCCATGGCCCAGGCTGTATTTAGCATGCTGCTCGAGCAGAGTGCAGCTTTTCTGCTTCGGCGATCTTGTTTAAAAACAGATACAAAAAAATAGTATACATAACTTGCCAATTCATTCAGATCATCAGCAGCATTTATTGTGCGAGATGTAAATCTATAGTGATGCTCCTGCAATTGTGGCCACATTTCTTTATTTTCATATACCAGCTGCGATTCATGCGTTGCCTGCCCTGTCAATCATGCTTAATATGTTGGTTGAAGTTTCGCCTGTAGCTACAGGCCATACCTCAATAAAGGCAAATATAAAAATTTACACTTCCTACGAAAAACGCGCCGAAAAAAATATAGATAAGAACGAACGCGCCGACAGCTAGCGTCGCCACAGCCTCCACCAGGCGACCGGGGCGAGTTGAGGAAAAATTCTCTCGTCGCCGTGACGTCACCCCGGTTCGCCGTAAGGGGGCGCCACGCGAACTTCTCGGGGCTAATACGGCTCTGTTTCCCTGTCACCTATCGCGCCACCTATCGTTTAGCCGTGGAACACTTGGCAGTCCCACATACTTTTTTTTTCGCGCATATTTTTTTTTCTTGTCTCGAAAACCTTCTGTTGATGTTATAAATGACCACTTTTCGTAGGCAGTACGTAACTTTAATCTTGCAAATGCCGCAAAACTTTCGTTATACAACTTTTCCTGAAAGAGGTTATAAGGGGCAGGAGGTGGCGTTTGCGTATTCTCCATAGATGGAGTGAAGTGTACCGGAATTAGGCGTGGCTACAAAATGTCCCCTCCGTCTCAAAGCCACCATCGCATATCCCCGCTTGGTCGCTGCAGTGCGAGTGAAGCCACCGTAGGGCCATCTTGCATGCCGTTTTTTTTTCTCGTTTTGCTAGCGTTGCAGATATCAGCGGCAGTGTGCTAAAGACACGTTTTCTACTCGTTCGTTGTCATTTGCCGAAGTAGTTCTTTAACACCCTGTGTAAACCGTGAGACTTGCCGTTCAGAGTACGTGAACATTTTTACGGAAGCGCAGTGGCCCAGGAAGAAAAGCACAACTTGTCGAAAGCAAGTTTCGCTGTTCTCGCGGCGTGATCAAAGCTTCCTTGGCACGCCGAAGCGCTGCGTCTATGAGGCTTCGCACGCTTGGATACCGCGTGAGCCCCCTCTATAACGGGGGAAAATACCGCCTCAAGATGTTCTTTTCCCCTGTCTTTTTTCTTCGACCAAGTTTCCCAGCTTTTACCACAGTCTCGGGTATTCTACATTATGATCAACATCCACCAGCTCGCCTGCGCACTCACTGTTTTTTCATGGTTAAGAGACCCTTTTCAAAAGGGCTGCGCCAATTATCCCTGTCCGCATTTGCTTGGGCACTTATATATACTCTCAGCGTGAATTGGGCAGAAGCTAGGATTGCGTCAGCGTCCGGCGGGAACTCGGTTCAGCTATTATCGAAAACGATCGAGTTCGCGTCCGTGTTCGGCAAGGATTCGGATCCAATCACACGCTTTCTGCCCCAAAAATGGCGACCGCCATGTTATTCGACGGTCTTTTGAAAAAAAAGGATCTATGCGGACTGCAAGTTCGTCTGCTTCTCGGGGTTGCGATGACGTCAGAACGCCGCGCTCTGATTGATTCTGATTGGAAGAGTATAGTGGGCACACCTCAATGGCTAACTGCCTTGAGGTCTACCCACTATTCTTCTAATCCGAGCCAATCAGAGCTCCGTGTTGTGACGTCACCACAACCCCCGCGCGAGAAAGAGACGAACTTGCGCTCCATATGATCATCAGTTTGGATGGCTTAAAGGAGCGGTGCAACGATGCTCAATTGGAATGTTTTTCACTTTACACGAGCTTACCGGCACTAGTGGGACTCAAGGATACTCGCACGCAACGTCACTGGCCAAGAAACTTAATTGTTGCGGTGTAATTTCAAGGACAAAAGCCATCATTTTCATTCAATCTCTCCTTTGCAAAATTTGATGACGTAACGTCGGGATCGCAGTACACCCCAATGACGATATTTGAATGCGGTTCATAGATTGGACCCGAGCATTGCGTGCGCACTCGATTTGGGTTCGTGATAATTACTAGCTCGAAAAGCATTCGGGTAGTGGCCCGTGTCCAATCGCTGCGACGACGACAATAGCCGAGCCATAACAATGTCTGAAACTCGGCGCGTGTCCTGTGCTTTGCCAACTTTAGCGCGTGGTTATCATCAACATTGGTGGCATATAATCGGCTCCAGTTGGCCGCTTGTACTGGCTGCGAGTTGAGGGAATGAACGCTGCTCGTTTTTGTTTATTTTTTTTTTTTTTGGGACATCTATTGCGTGGGGCGAAAAACGAACGCGTGTTTCATAGGTCATTAACGTCAGGAATTCCTTCTGAGCGGTATTTGCGCAAAGTACAAAAAATTGTGGCATCGCCACTTTAACTGTCTTCTTGCGCTGCGAGACAAGGAAAGTGCAGATGGGGCGGTTTTAAGCTGAACAGCGTTCGAATCGCTAATCTCTTTGTCCCGATTAGTGTGTCTTCATATGCGTTTTGTTCAAAGTAATAACACAAAGTACGTCGCTTTTTTGTTTGCTCTGGACCGCATGAAAGGCGTCCCCTGATAAGGGCTATTAGGGAGTTTTCGTAGATCGTTTTCGCCGTCCCGCAACGCTTTCGCAACCCGCTACGGTACCCGGAACTCTACAGTCAAGGCCATCGGCGCGCAGGCGCAGTAGCGGCTTCTTCGTTGCGGAGGGCTTAGCGGAGGGGGAAACGCGGTCTACGAAAACTCCCTAGTGGCGTTCACTATGCTGCGGTGGCATCTTGCTACCGGTCATCTCTTTTGTATTTGATTTGTATGCGCGTGTCGTCAGCATCGGGTACTACTGGTACAACAAAGAATGGCATCGCCGTACACAGAAGGACATTGAAGCACCTTCCCGACCACCTGTGGGCCGAAAGCGGATGACTTGGTGTCGTTCTGTTGATAACGATGGTAAAGTTACCTGCCCTGGGCATATTGTGGATACTCTATGCGGAGCGCAAGATCGTCTGCCTCTTGCACAGGAGTTGAGGTGACGTCAGAACGACGCTGAGCTCCGACTGGCTTTGATTGAGAGGATAGTGGGTAGACCTCCATGCTAGATGCATTGAGGTCTATACCCACTACCACTGATCTCTATTGTAATAGGCTGGATCGCGGACCGCGGCCTCGGCAGCTGGGGCCGAGTGTCGCCACCGGTGGCCATTGATTGACACCAGCCAATGCATGGGACTCTATGGGAAGAACGAGAAAAAGTGACGTTTTCCCCTGCTTCTAAGCTGTTGTCGGCACTGGAACTTTTTGGATGCTTTTCTATAAGCCCGTCCAATAGCTTGCGTACAAACATTAGAACTGACAGCCGTCACAGTTCTTCTAAAAAAATATTTTGTGGTCGAGAGTGACTCCGCTGTAGTGCAGCTCAATGACGCGAGAGTTACCTGGAGTTACCGCCGAGTCGGTGGCGGTTTCGTTGAGTTGTGTTTAGCAGACGACAAGCTCGAAGGCTTAGCTACGCGGAATTCGCTCTCTCCCGGAAAGCAGCTGTCGATATGGAACTTCTTTGTCATTCGTCAACTTCTGGGCTCCCCTAAGGACGGTCTTATTGACGGCAAGCTCTTTTGTTTACTCCTCTACGAGAGCAAGCTCGCCAGCTCAGCCGTAGGTGCTCCGGTGCGTTTCATTTTTTGATTCGGTGACCGGACGTTTGAGAAATACCGATTTGATCTCCAAACATCCGAAATAACGATCGCAGCGCACCATAAAATACTCGCCTCCGAGCACAGCATACATGCTTCAGTATATGCTTACTTTTGTGCGTTTGTCCCATAGACCTGCGTGTATTGCCTGGTGTCAAGCAATGGCCGCCGGTGGCGACACCGACGGGCTTCCGATCCGCGATCCACCCTACTAAAATAGAGATCAGTGCCCACTACTTTTTTTCAACCAGCCAATAAGTGCTCGGCGTTCTGTCATCATCGCAATTCCTGTGCAAGAAGCAGACGAACTTTTGCTCCGCGTAGGTGGATCGATCGAGCGCTATTCTTTTGTCTCTGCACTGCCGTTCTTAAAGAAATGACCGAGTGGTGACCCCTTCACTCTTATTGCCAGGTGTCCTACAGACTTCGAGAGCTGCCTACTACGGTGCAAAGACGTTGCAATTTTGTGGCACGAGACTGGTCGGAAAATATAAGTTCCACCCAGAGAAGCTGCAAAAGGTACATTTTAAGGAGGACTCTGTAAATGATAGTGTAAACAGCACAGAACAAATGCCATCGACAAAACACGCACACAAATAATCGTGCATGCTTCTCAAAAAAAAAAAAAAAAAAAAAAAGGAAACGTGAACGTTGCGGCGCGCGCGTGCTACGTATTAAGTGAGGATATCAGTCACGAAAACAGCACGGCTTTCCTCCGACCTTCTTGCTGCCGTCTCCCCCATAACCTGTTTTCAGGAGGTTGGGGCAACACCGCCTAAAAGACGAGGCCACAGCGATAACATTTTTTTTGCGTCACTAGCGGAGGCTAGTGACTCAAATTGCACTCGTTTCCAATCTGGACACAGATTGGGAACGAGTGCTGCGTCAGTGCTCTGCTTCGAGTCAAGTTTGAGCCGAACTTTGACGGAATCGTCGTGTCCAGTTGGTGCCCAGCGTTGGCCTTCGCTGATGACGACATTTCTATCAGCACTACGCGGCTCTGTTATCTACGAGGTGTTGGTTGTGGATGCCTTGACGACAGCCAGCAGGGCGTGTTGCTGACTCTCCTGACCCACGTGATGAGCACGCTTCAAGCCTCTGTCTAAAAACGGAAATGAAGAAATAGCTTTTCCCCCGGCAAAAAACAGCGTCAAAATATTCCGAAAGTGGGTTCATGCCGGAGGAAGCCCTCAACCTCTGGTGCAGGAAATGCTGTGAACTGCAAAAACCGTGTCCTCTTTGAACAGCCCTTAGCGTTGGCAGAAAACGGAGGGTTCACCTGTATGGAAGGACCGACACGCAGACGTTAGTGCTGTCTGCGAAGACGATGTAACCTAAGTTGCCATAAGATCATACGTTTTGCCAAGAGTGTTTTAAGTATGTTGGAAGAATGGCGACTTTCGGACGTAGGTCGCCATAAGTTTTGTCAGGAGTGTAACCAAGTATGTCAAGGAAACGCCGGCTTTTCAATTTGAGGCTTCGGGGAAGCTGTTTTTCGAGGTAATCCAATCAGTTTCTCTCAGGTTCGTGTCTTTGGCACTCGATTCAACGAAGAATAGCGACGCGAGCAGGCGGCGACGCCAAGACGGACGCGTCTCCCGCTTTCCGGCGACTCACGCGTCGAATTTCGGCGTGTTTACCGCTCGGGGTGGGTCGGGAATCTACCGACAATGATGTCATGCACAGACCTCGTCTAATTCTAAGTGGCAGTGCGCTGTGCTCGCTCGTAACTGCTGCTTACGACGAGAGAACACTCTAGGGAACACGCTGGCACACTGGCGCCATCTATCCAGTAGCCCCAAAACATTTTGACCAAAGTTCATTTTTTTTCTGCATCATTCTTTCACTGTGGGCTGACAATATCTCATAAGCGACCACTCCTTATAGGCCGGTCATGGATATAACCTCGCTAATACGGGAAAACCTTCGGTTTAGTTATAGCCTATCGGCAAAGCGGAAGTGTTCCAGGGCTCCTTGATAAATGGCGCCAGTTAGCGTGTTCTGTTAGTCTTTTATTCGTAGGCAGTTACAATCGAGCGCGACTCGCAGGAGCATACTCAAAAGCAGATATGCCAATTAGCACTTCGCCAAAAGGGAGTTTTCGTTGACCGTTTTTCCACCTCCTCTACGCTCTCCGGAACGAAGATGCCATTAGTGTTCATGCGCTGTGCTATTCTTTCCTGCAGTCCCGGATATTGTAGCGGGTTGCAGAGAGCGTAGCGGGACAGCTGAAACGATCCACCAAAACCCCCTATTAAAGGGTCTCGCCGGCCTAAATATAGCGATCGTAGGTATTCACGCCACGCGCAATTATACGTACCTTCGATTGCTCTGCTAAACTATCAAACCAAAAATAACTAACATTTCATCGGACAATAATTCGAAAAGCTGAGATTTCGATACACACGTTTTCGTTTCGCCACTCGATGAAACCTGTGACATTACAGATAATACTATCGCCACTACTCGTGGTGTAACGCCTTTCGCTAGATCCCCACCTTACCAACCTTGAGGGTGTCATCTCGACTCTGCTGAAGTGTCCGTTTGGCCGACGGCTCCATTCGGCTGGAATCTCCGCTTCGGCTGGACGCTTCAATTCGGCTAAATCTCCAATTCCTCTAGAATCTCCGATTCGGCTGAACGCTTCAATTTGGCTAAAACCTCAATTCGGCTAGAATCTCCGATTCTGCTGGACGCTTCAATTCGAATAAATCCCCGATTCGGCTTGAATTTCAATTTCGGTTGAACGCTTTAGTTTGGCTAGATCCTGTTACGTCACGGCTCGTTTAACGAACGAGTTGCAGTACAGGAATTTTCAAACGCGTTTTATATGATTTATTCTTCAAATCGCGAGCTGAAATTTTGTGGACACTTCTACAAGGACGTCCTGATATCTGAGACAATGTTTTTATACGAAACTAACGACGTCCCTTTTAAACGTTATTTGATTCAGAATTTATAGGGGATTTACGGAAATTTTCAATGGGAAAATGGTCGCCGACAGTGCCCTAGAATACAATAAAGCTGACTCGAGCCAGTTACCTAAAACTGGCCTCATTTTGCCGTTGAAAGTTTAAGAAAATCACTTTAACTTCTTAATATGATAACGGTTAGTACTGAAACTTTGGCATATGCATGGTTATGACTGCTAGGGCTATATACATACGGACGGTTGTTTATTTTTCCAATAAAAACACACTACTTTTTTTCTTTTTAGGGGGGTGGGGGGACGCTGTTGATGTATTACTGTCTAAAAAGGTATATCCTCTTTCCAGGGAATTTCGAAGGTCTGCCTGCTGTTCCGCCTCTGCTTTCACAAACACCGGACTGTACTGGAGACAGAGGTACTAAACTTATCACACGGTGACGTTATATTTATTAGAGATGTCCTTAAATCTGGATTGGAAAAGGCTTGAACTGAAAACCAGTTATTCTCCAATTCAAGCGTGGGCCGCATCCCTTGAGCCATAATGGCGCTGTATGAACGAGGTACGCCACAGCGCAACCGGTTTAATGAAACAGCCGCTCTTTAATATCGATATTGAAGATCCGAAAATATACCGGGTTGGTTCGAGAAAATTAAACCCGGCTTGTCGGCCTGCATCAATGAACTACTCATCGCAGAAAGCTGTAACTCCGCGAAAATGTGATGTTCGCTTTCGCGGTGGTGGTAAGATGCGAAAGTTAAAGCCCACAACGTCACCCCCCCCCCCCCCCCCCCCCCCCCGCGAAAAATAAAAAAGCTTGAGGTACATTTAAGCATTTCTTACGAGTTGTGAATACGAAAGCATGCACGTCACTCTTCCGTTCCCTTATTTCGTCTGCAGCGTAACTTGCGTCGACGGTCAAGAGTGCCTTCAGCGGGACATGAAGTAGATACAACATAAGAAAGAGGGCGAGGGGGAAAACGGCGCGCACGTAGGAAAGCTGAAGTGAAGAGGGGCGACCTTTTTTCCACAACGGCTTTTCACTTTTTAATTGCTCTCCTCAGCGCGCTGACCTTGGGCGTGGAGCCACTGCCTCGCGGACACGCAGCGCCATGGGGTGGCGGCCGTTGAAACCATAGCCTCCTCTATACGGAGAAAGCCTGGCACATCGACGACGGAGCCATAGGGCGCGCGGCCGCAGGAAAAAGGAGAGGAGGAGCGCGCCGACCGGTGACCAATATGGTAGCGCAGAGCAGAAAAGGCAGACCTAGACAGCGAGCGCTTGGGTCATGAGCGGCCGCTTCCCGAACCACGCTTGTTTTTGTGTTTTCGTCACCGTCGTTTTCGTACTCCGGGAGAAATGGGCGCGGCGATTCGAAAGGGTGCAGGGAGAAACGGGAAAGGGTGGACGTTGAGTTTCTCCTCTCCACGATAGCGACAAGAAAAGAGAGAGAGAGAAAAAAAAAAGATTGTTTCTGCGTTTGGCCGCTCGCTCTTCTGTGGCGCTAGCAGGCAAGGTTCTCTCCGGTACCGTTTCTCCGCCCCTCCTTTCCCATTTACGGCGGCCGTCTTTTCTCGCGGGAGGCTATGTTGAAACTGACGCGTAGCGGACAATGGGAGCCTTTTTAAGCCTTTTGCGACTTCTTAGGACCGGATGCGTTGCAGCGGAGCTGGTCCTAAGTGTTCGCAAGAGGCTTAAAAACCGGTCTGACCTCTCGCGGTTTTACTCGGTCGCAAGAGTGTGAACGGGCCTTTACTCCGCTCCTTTGGTATCTGGGAAACAAGGTGCCGTTCGGCTAGGCTTTTCACGTGGTTTCATAGCTGATGACGTCGGCTCGCTCCGTGGGACCCAGTTAATGCTTCCGCATTAAAAATGCTCTCTGTGCGAACGATACGGCCCCTTCGCGCCTAACGGAGTAACGGAGGCAAAGCGCATGACAGCCCTCACTAAAGGTACAGGAGCGAGAGCGTAGCCCGAGCAGTTGAAAAAGAGGGAAAGGAGAAACTCACCTTTTTCCCGGGACCTTTTTTGTGTGTCCCAGACATCGCTTTTGTCCCTCTCGGAGACTGGCACTGCGAACAATATTCGCAGAACCGCAGATATTCTCTCTCTCCCGCCCGTGGCCTCGACAGCACTGCGCGCAACTATACATGGCTCACACGTGACCTTAGTCCGCCCTGCTTTTTGGTGGCCAAAAGCGTCTCAATAACGCAGAGGTGACTATACGCTCTCACGCGCCCTTTCTCCTGTTATGTCTGACCAACTGACGTCGGTGCAACCCCCAAAACCACAGTAAAAGTAGTCAGGCGCCTCGCGGGACGGTACTAATTTTCCCCTCCATGTATTGAATCAAGGTGTATGTTGGTGCGTCCTAGCTCAGCAGTATGTCATTTTATCGAGACATGTGCACGTTTCAATCGCCAAAGTCATCGTTCACTTCTTCGAGAACCAAATATTGTAAGAACTACTTTGCACAGCGCATGCATAATGTGCGAAAAACTTCCTTTTTTGCTTGACGTGACAACGAGTATAGTGAGGTATAGCTGGAATTCCGTGTTTTCGGGTAAATAATAAGACAAAAAAATCCGAAGAAGAACACTCGCCGGTAAGTATTTTCTCAATTCTGATATATCCGAAGACTCCGAATTTCGACGTCACAACGACAAAATAAAGATGAAAAAGACGGTGTTTTACAACTAAACTTTATAAGAAGCTGCAGGGTCAGTGATCCTGAGGAGATATCACTTCAGTTTCCTTTGAAATCTCAATCTACTGACAAAAGGCTCGTCAAGATCCCTCAGGACAACGTGTCATGATACCCGAATATTATCTATTTTGTTTCTTAATTTCTAAAAATTGGGAACGCAATAAAACAAACTCCAGATTAAAAAACAAACAAAAAAAACTCGAAAATAAAAAAAAAAAAAAAAAAAACCTAACTTTTATGAACTTTGAATTTTCAGCTAAAAATAATACCGAAAAGTAGCCTCTGGGTTTCACCAGAAATAAACTCAGAAAACACGAAATCCTACTTATATCGGAAGTTGTCGAACTAATAAGTCTCGAGGAAACCCAAACTGCCATGGATCGCTGCCGAGGAACCTCTTGCAAAGTTTAGTTGAGCTAGTTGGTACATATTTATGATGGGCCAGCTTGAACTTACAGAATCTTACGAAGAAAGGACGCCCTTTCTTCGTTTGTTTCTGTAAGCTCAAGCTGGGCCCATCACCGAAGGGGAGCCTCTCCCGGTCTTGGCATTGACGCAATAAAGCGGTGCAGAGGTCCGCAGACCTCATACACAACTCAATGCGCATGCTAGGTAACGTTGGGCTCATAGTTATGCTTCAGTGGGTGACTCGGAGATTGCTCAAACTGGAGAACCACTTCGCTCAGGGTTAGGGACGGTCGAAAAAATTTGGGAGCACCTGGAAACTTTGATGCTACTCTTCTCTGGGTTTCTGGGAATCAAGTTTGAGGACCCACGAGGTAGAGTACAGGCAAATTTTTTCCTCCGACGCTCTGATTGAATTGAGTTAAATAGAGTTGAATTGAAGTTTATTTGGATTTTCGCGGGCCAAGAGTGGTAGTAGGGTAGAAACAATAAGCATTTAGGCCTGACTTAGGCCTTCATTCCTCCGTAGTTTGCAGCAAGTACACACACCTTTAGAAAACAGAAGATACAGAGATACACACATGAAAAACAAACGCCTGGCACATTTATATGCGTACTATATATATATACTTAAAACACACACACACACAAACTTACATGGGACAAAAGGGATTACTTGCATGATTTTTAGGATAGAATGTTAAGTCCTGTTCAATTGATAATTTATACGTTCGAAATAAATATTTGAATCAATATAGAGGGAAAAAGTAAACGTGTCCTTCGCCGTTTGCCAAGTTACAGTGAGACGGAGTACAAGTAGCGAGCACTTTTGGGAAGGGTCTGGTTCTTTCGGAAACATGAACCGCTTGGAGAAAGCATCGGGCATCGGCAATCTCGGAGGCCATGAGCGGGCCGCGGATAGATGACGCAGCGACTCTTAGATGGCGAATAAGTTTCGTGAATAAGCAAGAGACTGAATATTCGCACTCAAGGAACATACTACTGCAAAGAATTCATTCAACGCTTCCAAATAAGCCATTAAATTCAGTCCATCACGTTTCAGGGTAGAGACAACTACAAGGATGCCATCTACGATTGCGTCGCGAAGCATCTAAAAATGATATTTCTCAAGTTGAATCCGGTAAGTTAGTCTGGCCATTGCGGCATTGAACTGTTTATCCATAAATTCGCAATTGAAAAATACAACAAAAATACCTTATGCACCTAAACAATTTACATCCCACCGTTCCACATAAAGGAACCATATGACATATGTGCAATTTTCTCAATGATGAACGCACGGGTCAGTTTGATATTTGACCATGGTTGTCCATCATACTTTCAGTGCCACATAAAATTCATTGCTTTATTCTACCTATCTTTAATAACTTTGAAATTAAGACATTTTAATTCAATAGATTCGACGCAGAGCACTGACATTATTTTTTTTTTTGTGCTTCACATGTCTGATACGTGTATGAGATGCGGGAGATGGTCTCGAATCCCTTAAGATTGTGCAGTGCAATATTTGAACTAATTAATTTTAAATTCTTATACGTTTGTTTAACGTTATATTGGGATAAGGTAAGTCGTATGAATGCACGTGGCACTTTTAAGTAGGCTGGATTTCATCGGTTTACACCAGAAAAGCTCGATGACGCGTCATATCGCGAAAAATAGGCTGTTCCTTCCTGGAAATCAAATATGGTTAAAGGGGTGGCTAACTTTCAATGTGCGCCCCCAACCCCCCCCCCCCCCCCCCCCACCCCCCCAACCCCCCCCCCCCCCCGTCCGCCCCCCCAAAAAAAGGCGACAAGAAAACTTTTACGGAAATGCCATATGTATGATCTTAACTAATATATAAGAATTGCGCAAGTGATGCCACATGTAGCCGTTTTATAGACATGGCACACGTGATATGTTTGCCCCCCCCCCCCCCCCCTACGCACACACACACACACAGTCCGATAAGTTTGGTCAATTTCAAGTGAATCCTCCCACCCTACTCTATTTGCTAGATGGTGACGGGCTAAGAGTTGAGGGGAAGCTCCGCCCCTTTCCACTTTAGCAGAGCTAAGGCTGGAGAGGAGGTCGCCCCCTTTCTGGCATTCGCTCTGCTGAAAGGAAAAGAGGAGCTTCCCCTGAACTCTTAGACTGTCACCAAATATAGACATTTTTCTATTGGAGTGTACGCGTTTAATCTTATCGGCGTTATGTTCTGTTTTAAGTGAGGAATGAATGAAGTACTGAAAGCGCTGAGATTTTTGTTCACTATCCGGTATTTAAATAGAAAAAATAATCTCTAGAAAAATGAAGTAATATGTAGGATCTTTATTTTCTTATATAATGTTTTGTATCTGTCATTTTAAGATAGTGAACACGTGTATTAACTTCTTCCAGTCTTCTACTTCAGCCATCGGTTCGTGGTAATTGAATGCATACCATGGAAACCAATTAATAAACTAAATAATAAACTGTCCCGGCATCGCCAACTTTATTGAATCTGAGCCGTCGTGATCTCTAAATGTATGATATGCTACTGCATTGACACTTCCGAAGCACTTTAATAATTTTACCAGCTCTTACAAAAGTCGATCGATGAATCAATTAGAGGCCACCTACTAATAGGCTACTATTTTAATCGATGCACAGCCCTAAGTTGAAACGTAGCCAAAAACTCTCGGTTCACGCGTATGTTTCGTTGCAGGAATTCTGTGCAAACAGCACATTCGCCAAACTCGACCACTTCGTGGACGAAGGAGCGGTGAGCACAGTCATATTATTATTATTTTTTTCTTTAAGCCGCGGGCTTTTTTTTAAAATTTTATATAACAGCGGTACAAAAGACAGTCTGCGAACACTGGTGTGTTTCCCGTTAACGCGAAACGTTCTTTGGCTAGTTGCGTCGGATTTCGTGAAGCCGTGGCCTGCGACGTCCCGTGATGCAACGCGCGCAGTGTTGCATTATGGGGCGTCACAGACGTACACACCGATTCAGTTTCTCCGGTAAACTTAGCGGGGAAGTCGAGTTAGCGTATAGGTCGCGTGACGTCAATTTCCCCGCTAATTTTAGCGGGAAAATTAACGTCTCGTAGCCTAAACACAACAATTCAGTTTCCCCGCTAAATATAGCGAGGAAATTGACGTCATGTGATTTAACGTCACGCGACGATAGAACGTTTCACGTATGCGGCACGTCTGCCCAGCAAATCGCCGTACAATTTTTTTTTTATGTAGCGATTTTATCACGTCGGCCGTACAAGAACTGTCTGCAGAGATGAACGAAGCAAACAGACTTCACACACGCGTGGGGCGCCTCCGTAGATAATCCTGTCATCGTGTATGATGTATGCGGGCGGTGTGATCTCCCGGTTAAGAGAAACACCGATGTGTTTTTCGAGTCGAGTCTGGTTCACACATTTGCGTTTTGAGTGCGGTCGTGCGCTACGACGAATCGGGACCGCTTTACGACGCGATTGAGCTCTCTATATAGCACCATCTCTCCCGCAGACCTAAAGCGGGTGGCACTTTCTAGTGTGCACATATCGAGACCGAAGGTTCTGCAGTATTTGCGAGATCTAATCTAAGCACTGTTTATATATATAAAAAAAAAATGGCCGCTTATAACGTTGCCGGAATTATTCCAAGCCCATAAAATAAAAAAAAAAAGCGAAAACCAAACCAGCAAACATGGATTGGAAGTGTGACTACCGCGCGTAGATGGCGTCTCTTGTCAGCTGTCCCTAAAGCCCCGTGACAAACCAGAACCCATCGAGGGGCCTTGGCTGACACAAGCGGTCGATCACACACATACACACACACATACACTCACACGCGAACGCACGCACGCACACAAACAAAAAGTACGAACCAACCTTTATCAGCTGGCTATTGATGTTTGTTGATGGTAGCCTCCTGGAGGCGCTGATGGACATTGTTAGAAACCGAAACCGACGAATACTATAAACCCGTACTCAAAGCTTGTGTTGGTGAAATGAACGCTGCGGCGATACACCTGTCAAGTGGCCACAATGATGTCGTAGAGGAAACAAAATAAAAGGAAATAAAATAAATGAAGCTCGCTTATGGCTGTACCCATAGTTTGAAACATAATCAGTCGGGCATCCGCTCTTCGTGAGCACATAAAATAAACCAATGAAAGAATGAATTAATGCGTTTGCTGCGCGGTGGCGCTGCAGCCGTCATATCCCAGTGTATGGAGACTCATTCACAAAGAAGCCTTTGACGACTTTTCGGGAACTAATGTCGTCTTTAATTACGTTGAGCTCCGACTGAGAGTTAGCGGGTCACCCGTACTTCTTGTAAAGTGGAGATCTTGACACATGCGAACCACGAATTTCCCGACAACTCGTAGTCTTGACGCCAGGTAGTAGTCCTTGAGCTACTCAATCGAACTATACACTTTCGGAATGCCAGGGGTTTACTCTTTCCTGTAAACTCTTCATTACCTATAACTAAGGAATAGTGATTGAGGAAACGACAAACGAATGTGATGCCAAGACCAACATTCAAGTTTCTCCGCGCTTTTCATTGGCATAGCACCACGCATGTTATAAAATGCTAAATATATATATATATATATTTGTGGAGGTGTTATCAAAGGCGGAAAGCTCGCGCTGGAGGTGGAGGTGTTATCAAGGGCAAAAAGCTCGTTCTGTCGGCGGAGGTGTTACCAAAGGAGGAAAGCCCGCGCAGGAGGTAGAGGTGTTATCGAAGGTAAAAAGTTTGCGCTTGAGGCGGATGTGTTATCAAGGGCATAAAGTGGGGTCTGGATGCGGAGGTGTTATCAAAGGCGGAAAGCTCGCGCTGGAGGTGAAGGTATCAAAGGTAGAAAGTTCGCGCTAGAGGCGGATATATTATCAAGGGCATAAAGAGCGCTTTGGATGTGGAGGTGTTATCAAAGGCGGAAAGCTCACGCTGGAGGCGAACGTGTTCTAAAAGGAAAAAAATGCTCGCGCTGGATCATTCCATAAAGCAGTTCTGCAAGGCGCCACTTTCAGCGTTCGTGCATATGGCGCGTAATTTGCTCGCTTTGCGTAGTGACGAACATGCGCGTGCATGTTGGGCTGTGGAGATCGCACGCAGGGCTGTGAATTTGCAAACATTGAAGAGCTATATAGGTGAAGCTGGCACTCAGAGAATGGGGCAAGCATAACGGTCATACAGGTGTATTTATTTTTTCTTTCAGCCCTGTTTGCACGAGCACGACATTTTCCACACAGACGTCAAGGCGGCGCTTGCAGCTCTGCGTTGGCTCCGGGAAGCCTTCTTCTGAAGCTGGCAGACACAAAGTTGGCACGCCGAAAGCTGCTCAAAATAAAACGAACGTAGACTATAACTGTTGCCGGCGTTGAATTAAAGAACAGTTTTAGTGGATCGTATACTAAAGCTTTGCACACTCAAAAAAAATTGCGGGTCGAGAGTGCGCATTCGCAAAACGCCATAGAAAGACTAGCGTATTACGTACGCACGCAACGCTGGAGATTTTGCGTTGAGGGCTAGCGGGATTTGCGGGAAGCTCTCGGGGGATCTCCCGCCCAGCGAGAGCACAAGTTTCAAAATGGCGGCTACCTCGACTGACGCAGCAGGGGCGATGTGGCGATCTGGTGTTCGCAAAGTTCAGTGTTAAGTGAAGTTGCGTGGTGTTCAGCTCGGCTATTCTTTCCGGGATCTACCGCGGTCGAATCAAATCACCGTGCAGCTGAAGGAGTGCGCAGTGAAAATGTTCACCGCTCGCAATGTGCGTGAACGCTGCGATCTGCTTAAAGCGAAGCGTCTTTCCGCAGTTCATCGCCGACGGACGAACGACTCAAGAAATCGCAGAGGTTGTCGCTATGCACTGGACATTAGTAGGTCATTAATTGCGAGTGCAATTCTGAACGATGAGAAAACCAAAATTTATCATCGATTAAAGGATTAACAAAGTTGTGCTACAAAACGAGATGCCGAGGGAACGAGAGTCTTATTTTTGCTAGGCCGCTTTATCTTGCAGTGCGGACTAAAGGCAACAGTGGCATATTCTCGGGGCGATGAGAAGTCGTCAGTCGGAGAAATGACATCACACACCACACAGAGACACCGCACGCCGAACGTGGAAACGAACTTGAATGCCCTTGCGCCTATGCGAATAGTGAGAATATGCTGGCTCTTCGGAGTTTCTAATGTTCCATGCAACAAAAATATTAATCTAATAACGAATTGCGTCGGGTGCCACCCCGACATGAAAAGCAGAAAGCAAGACGGACTTCATCGCATCCGTGAGCGACCATCGAGAAGGGCGTCTCGATGGAGGGAAATTTCACGAAGTGGGAGGGAAAGTTCGCCAAAAATAGGGGAATTTTAGGCGTCCAACGAAAGAGGGAGAAACGTGAAACGCTCGTCACGTCGGCGCTACAGGCGGTCGCCCTCTTTACGGAGGCCCTATTCCCAGACGTCTATCGTCTCCTCAATATCCTAGCGACTCTGCCCGTAACAACGGCGGAAGCTGAGCGCTCGTTCTCTTCACTACGACGGTTGAAAACACCTGAGTGCGTCCACTTCGAATGAGCGACTGCTCGGTCTAGTGCTTTTGAATGTTCACCGCGACATTGAAGTTTTGGCGGTGGACATTTTGGATATTCTTTGCCGTGAACGCAGGGGGCTGCATCTTAATATGTAGGCGCTTGACATAAATGGAATGATCAAGGGAGCCTGTAAATTGCTTTTTGAAATAACTATAGACACAGTTATCTTTTTTTTCGCGGTAATTTCTAGTCGAAAGCACGTAATTCTGATCAGTACACAAGGTGTGCGTGAGTGCAGCGCTTACACTGCCATTGGTTTTACAATTCATCTATATTCCTTACATCTCTGGCATTGCTTTATTTTATCACCATGTGTGCGCTTTATTATGTACCCTTTAGTTTGATTTAACTATTGTGGGTGTCCTATTGCCCCTGCCCGCTCGGACCGCGCTCCGTTCGCTCACCGAGAAACCAGACGACACCAGCCGACAAAAGAAGAGGTTTTAAAAATACAGTTCTCTGCTGTGCCGGTGGCTTGGCCTCCCCGGTTGTGGTGACCGCCGCTGCCTTGCAAGTCTGCCTCGATGGTGCAGGCCCTGGTATCAGGTGAAGGTCTGGGTCCGCGACCCCGCGATGGAAAGGCTTCTGTCCTCGAGCTCCGCCGGATTCGACTGCCTCGCCCGTGCTGTCCCGTCCCACCTCTTCCTTTTCCCTTTTTCTTCTCGTCCCTCGCGCCTCGCCCTATGTCTCTCTTCTTCCTCGTCCCCTACATCCTCCCCCCCTCAAGCGTCTGGTCCCGGGTACCGAAGGCTGGGGGTGTCACCTTTTCAAGCGTCTGGTCCTGGGTACCGGAGGCAGGAGGTATCGCCTCCTCAAGGAACTCGTCAATGTCTTCCATTACTGTATCTTTGGCAGGAGGTGGAAGCACTTCGGTTGTAGCTAGTGTTCGTGGAGCCGGAATTGGTAAAAACGGAGGCTGTTCGGCGGGGGAAGGGTCTGGGGTTGACTCCCCGGTTGTCATTTCCTCGACTAGGGCTTCGTTTGGGTGTGTTTCGGCTTGGGCGGGACTCAAGGCAGCTGGATTCAGGAGGTCGGGCCGGTTCCTGCGGAGCAACTGTACCGCTGCCGCTATGCAGACGAGGGGGCCCATTGTCTTTAACATGTCCGTGTGCCGACGACTGGCCTCGTGGGTTTCTTGGTGCACAACCGGGACCCGGCATAACCAACAGGGGTTCAGCTGGTCTTGTGCAAAGGAAAAAGCCGGCAATGTGCGTCCCCTGAAGGGCTGTGGGACCTGGTCGAGGGGTTGGGACGGGGTTGATCTCGGTTGGTCTCTCCAACGCTGTCTTGAAACAAAATGCCGGTCTTCTCGCCCGTCGCACGTCGTCCAGGTTGCCACGGTGTGGCAAAGGGGCCTGCGTCCCCTTGGTCTTCCCCTCTCGGTTCCGTTCACACCGTTCTGCGTTGACTCTGGTTGTCCCCTCGACGTAGCTGGGCTCACCCCGTTCGGAGTAGAAGACTGAGCGGGGGAACCAGCTCCTCGGAAATGGCGTGGCCGTCTCCATGGGCGGCCTCCGCGCGAGTTGGACCGGTCTGATCCAGATCGGCTAGCCGAACCGTTTGGGGAAGTGGAGCTCCCCGCTTCCCACTGCATTGAGCCACCGGCTGGTCTACCCCAGGGTCGATAACTCTGTGGGCTGGGCCAGCCAGCCTCTTGCCACCCAGCCTGGCTGCCTCCCGAACCGGGTGGTCTTGTGCCTGATCCCGGTTGACCTCCGGGACGGTAGCCTCCGCGTCGACCTCTCCGGGGTGGCATTCTGGGCAGAAGAAACACAATTAGTAACCCTGAAAATATAAATTTCTAGGCCGTAAATCGTAATGCCGGGCAGAACTACTGTCGAGTTCTTCCCCGACAGGTTCATGCACCGTTTGACTGCCGCGCTTACAGCGCGTTGTGGGTTGCACGTCAGAAACGCCCGGGACAAGGAGTTCCTCGTCCCCTTGTGTGCGTTCTCGTTCATCGTCATCCCGATCACGAAGATGGTACTTTTTCAGGTCTGTGATGTGAACCGGGCCAGACTCCTCGTTCGTATTTTGCCGAGCAAGCCTGTAGGTAAGACGTGACTGTCGTGCCCTTACCACGTAGGGCCCTTCCCACTTTGGAGCAAGTGAGGCTGCGAATCCGCTCGCTGCATTGCTCAAAGGATGGGTTCTCCTAAGGACCAGGTCCCCCACCTTGTATTCCAGGTGACGATGACTCTTATCGTACTGGGCAGCCTGCTCGATCCTTGCAGCATTGAGATTCTCTTTAGCGTCGTGCATTGCGCTCGCCAAGCGGTTCTTTAATTCTACCGCGTATTTAGAAAGTGAGCCCTGTTCTGTAATCCGTTCTCTAGCGGAGACGGTAGTACTTTACCCAAGTTTAGAAGCGCTGGCGTGAACCCAGTCGATCTGTTCACAGTCGTCCGGATGGCGAAGCTCATCTCGCTGACGTACTGATCCCGGTCCCGGTGTCTCTCTGTTAGCGCGATCAACATGCTCTTCAAGTTGCGATTCACTCTTTCAGTGATATTAGCTTGAGGATGGTATGGTGTTGTCCTCCTGTGTTTTATGTTTAGCGCCAAGCAGGAGTCAGTGAACACTCTGCTGGTAAAATAGCTAGCATTATCGCTGATGATACACGTGGGTGTACCGAAGCGCATGAACGTTTCAAACAACTTCTCCCAGATGCGCTCCGAGACCAGCTTCCTCAGCGGGTGTAACTCCACCCATTTTGAGAAATGATCGGTTATTACCAATAAATACTTGTTCCCACGGGGACTTTTTGGAAGTGGGCCGATGATGTCGCAAGCAACCATCTCCCACGGGTAGTGACTCACTACAGGCTGCATCAGGCCTGGGGGCTTTCCCCCTCGCGGCTTCGCTTTCTGGCAGGCTGGGCAGCTACGGGCGTATCGGAGTGTGTCCTGTCTCATCCCCGGCCAGGTCGCGACGCGACATAACTTTTGAAAAGTCTTGCTGCCGCTGCCATGACCAGCCAAAGCCGAGTCGTGGAAGTATCCGATAGACCGCCTCCGTAGCCTCCTAGGAATCACCACCCTGAACGGAGAGTCGTTCCCCTCCTCGTCGTCGATTGTTGGAATGTAGCGGAGCAATAAGCCGTCCTGACCCAGCAGGTATGAATCAATATGTTCGTTAAATTGACCGCCAGCGTTCCCGGTGTTGCTTGCCATTTCCGCAATTTTCCCCAACACCCGCTGACAAAAACCATCTACCTTTTGGGCCTCGACAAGCTCTTCCTTGCTCACCACTTGACCCCAAGCCACGATCCTCTGTTCCCTCGTGCGGCCTCCTAACACTGCGACGAGCTCCTGTTGCATCGATCCCTTCCCGCTGTCTCGCTTATGAGCGGCCGCGCGGGAAGCTTGTCTCTCGCAATCCCCTGGTTGCGTATCCTCCTTCCAACCACTATCATGGGGCGCCCGAGAAAGTGCGTCTGCAACCTTGTTGGTGGAGCCCTTTCGGTACTCTACAGTATAGGAGTATCGCTGCAAAGTGAGTGCCCACCGAGCTAACCTCCCCGCCGGCTCTTTCAACCTTTGAATCCAGGTGAGAGCGGCGTGGTCTGTCTGAATGACGAAGGTGGTCCCGTCTAAATACAGGTCGAATTTCTTTAGAGCAAACATGACGGCCAGCCCCTCCTTTTCCGTCACGCTGTAATTGCGTTCTGGCGGTGTAAGGGTTCGGCTGGCGAATGCCACCGGGCGCAGCTGTCCGTCATGTTCTTGCAATAACACCGCTCCGACACCGTAGTCGCTCGCATCTGTCTGTACCACGAACGGACGGTTAAGGTCTGGCAGGCACAGACTGGCTGTATCTGCTATCGCCTTCGTGAGTGAAGAGAAAGCTACCTCTTGTTCTCGGCCCCAGGCCCACTTGGAGCCTTTGTGGAGCAGCAGGCTCAATGGTCGGGCGAGTCCAGCGCACCCTGGGATGAACTGCCGATAGAAACCGAGCGCACCCTGGGATAAACTGCCGATAGAAACCGACCATTCCGAGGAACCTTCGAAGGCTTTTCACGTCATGCGGGTGCGGATAATCAAGAATGGCCCTCAACTTATCCTCACTCGGCCTCAAGGTGCCCTCATCTACAATAAAACCTAGGAGATTAATTCTTGAGGCCGCTAGCTGCACCTTTTTTGGATTATTCGTTAGTCCCGCCTTGCTCATCCTACTTAAGATGATCTCAAGGTGTGCTAGGTGCTCTTCGAACGACTTTGAGAATATCACAACGTCGTCCATGTACGCCATTGCAAAGTTAAACTTCGCGTCCGCCCGCACGATGTCCATAAGCCGTTGGAAACTCGATGGTGAGTTAGACAATCCGAACGGAAGGCGGATAAACTCAAACAGACCCCTGTGACAAGTGAACGCCGTCTTCTGGACATCGTCTGGTGCTACCTGGATCTGCGAAAAACCTCTACTACAATCCAAGGTAGTGAAAACCCTCGCGCTACCCAACGAGTACATGATGGACTCAATAGATGGGAAGGGATACGAATCTCTTCGTGTCACCTCGTTAAGTCGGCGGTAGTCAACGCAGAGGCGAGCGGTACCGTCTTTTTTCGGCGCTAACACTACCGGAAAAGCGCAGGGGCTCTGTGACGGCCGCACGGCTCCTGTGTCTATCATTTCATCGAGAGCCTTATCTAGGAGAGCTCGCTTGTGCGCACTCAGCGGTCTGGGATTACAACCCCATGGTCTAGCATCTCCTGTGTCAATTCTGTGTTGTAAAATATTTGTAAGTCCTGGCCTCTCGGTAAACATAGCTGCGTGTCGATGCAGGGCGTCCGCTAACCTACGCCGTTGTTCTACCGGCCCGTTGTAAGAAGCGACAATCGCTTGAACGTTTCCCGACACGACTCGCGCAGCTAGTGTTTGCTCCTCTCGTGATCCGACGAGTGAGCGTTCTGTGTCCTGACCGAAACTCGGTAGGACGGCAAAGGGGATAAGGGGAGTCAACGGATTATAGTGGTACCCGTTATTCTTCAAGTCTATGATAATCCCCTCCCGGCAGACGAAGTCCTGTCCTAAGATCACAGGGATTTGCATGCCTGGCAGATAGAGAAAACGCTGCCTCCTTCGTCTGCCGTCGAGGCTAAGGTGAAGGCGTATAGCGCTTTGTGCCCTAGCCGATCCTGCTGCTAAACGCAGCGCGGTGGAAACTTCCCGCACGTGAAGTGCTCGTCGGCGACAGTCTTCGTAGACTCTGTCGCCAATTAGGGAAAGAGTCGAACCGGTATCAATTAGTGCGTAGTAACTGTTACCACCGATCTCGACGCGCACGTACGGCCCCTTCTCCGATGTCAAACCCTGAGTTCGACATGCCGACAGGGCAAACACCGACCTGTCGCTGACCGCAACTCCAGCCCCGTTGGGAGACTGATGAGGGGCCTCGGCAGCGACCGGCAACCGCGAGTCGGGAAGTCCAATTAGTGGCGCCGGCCTCTCCCGTTTCCCTGAGACCCATGGGGGGGAGCTGCCGTCCATGTGCACTGGCGCTTGATATGCCCAAGCTGGTTGCATTTAAAGCACCTGACCTGACTTCTGTCATTGTGTGCTGGGTGTCCGCCATTACCAACCCGCGATGCAGTGTCACGCCGAGGGTCAATGTAGTTCCCGCGACCCTCGTCCTGCCCAGGCGCAACCCGGCTCCAGAGATTCCTCTGCGCATGGAGGGGGGCGATACTGTAGCTCGGCGAGCAAGCCCGCCTGAACGGTTCGCGCTTCTCTGGCAAGCACTTCTAGGTTAACAAGATCGCGTCCACGCAGGTAGGCTTTGAACCTAGGGGGACACTGGCGGATTGCCCCAGCTACCTTTTCTGCGTCGGACGCTGCAGGTTCAGCCCTCGAGTAGAGCTCTTGTAATGCGCGGACGTACTCCACGAGGCTCTCGTCCGGGTGCTGAGGGCGGCTGGCCAATTCGTCCCTGATCCGCATCTCATAGTCGGGAGGTAAAAATTCCTCCGTGAATCGCACCCGAAAATCTGCCATTGTCTGGAACGGTCTTTGCAGCCGCCTCCAGCGCGCGGCGTCGCCCGTCAATGCGATCGGGACGATCTGCGTCAAGGCCGTTACGTCCGATGCCCCCAACGCGACAATGTATGCGTCCAAGTCCTGAAGAAAATCGTGCACCGATTTGCCATCTGAGTATCCCGAGTAACTCGGGGTGGGCACGCTTAACCGCGGACGGGGCACGGACATCGGTGCGGCGTTCGCGACTGTTGCGGGGGCTGTCCCCATTTGTCGCGAAAACGTCTCGAACATCGCCGTCATGGAACGTAGAAGTTCGTTGACGTCTCCCGCGCCTGTCGCCGCAGCCATAAGCAAAGTCCCGGCCCCCGGCGTCGCTGCGCCGTCCGCCTGTGCATTCGCGCCTTCTTGCGCACCTGCAGCGACATCTGACACCGCTTGGACATCTCTTTCGGCCGGGACGCCCTTATTCCGAGCTGAGCTTGACATCGTTAGTGTCTAACTAACACTCAACGGGCTTGGGTGGAAACTTCCGTCCAGAAATAGAACGAGGCGCAATGTGTGTGGCCTCCCGGGACGAACAGGAGCAGCGGCAATCCGATCGGGCCCCACGTTGGAAGCGCCAATTTATGTGGGTGTCCTATTGCCCCTGCCCGCTCGGACCGCGCTCCGTTCGCTCACCGAGAAACCAGACGACACCAGCCGACAAAAGAAGAGGTTTTAAAAATACAGTTCTCTGCTGTGCCGGTGGCTTGGCCTCCCCGGTTGTGGTGACCGCCGCTGCCTTGCAAGTCTGCCTCGATGGTGCAGGCCCTGGTATCAGGTGAAGGTCTGGGTCCGCGACCCCGCGATGGAAAGGCTTCTGTCCTCGAGCTCCGCCGGATTCGACTGCCTCGCCCGTGCTGTCCCGTCCCACCTCTTCCTTTTCCCTTTTTCTTCTCGTCCCTCGCGCCTCGCCCTATGTCTCTCTTCTTCCTCGTCCCCTACACAATGTATTTCAGTGAGCATAGTTTGTTATACTTTGCCTTGAAATTGCCGTCCTTCACCCCACAAATGTTTCAAAATATCCGTTCTCTATATATCGGAGAACAAGTTCCGCATCCCATCAAATAAACATGGGTTAAGCAATATTGCATTTTTATTAATTTAAGCGTTTTCTACCCCACAAACATTCCTCCCGCCCCTTTACGGCGAACCGGGGTGACGTCACGGCGAGGAGAGAATTTTTCCCTGACTCGCCCCGCTCGCCGTGTGGAGGCTGTGACGACGCTAGCTGTCGGCGCGCTCGTTTCTATTTAATTTTTTTTGGCGTGTTTTTCGTAGGAAGTCTAAATTTTAATATGTGCCTTTATTGAGGTATGGCCTGTAGCTGCATACGAAACTTCAACCAACGTTTTAAGCACGGCTGAGAGGGCAGGCAACGCATGAATCACAGCTGGTATATGAAAATAAAGAAATATGGCCACGATTGCAGGAGCGTCACTATAGATTTACATCTCGCACAATAAATGCTGCTGGTGGTCTGAATGAATTGGCAGGTTATGTATACTATTTTTTTTTTGTGCCTGTGTTTTAAACAATATCGCCGAAGCAGAAAAGCTGCATGCTGCTCGAGCAACATGTTAAATACAGTCTGGGCCATGGGGAGAGGATCACAAGTAAGACAGCCCAAATGCAGGGGCAAAATAAAAAAAAAAACGAAAAAAAAAAACGAGGAACATTTACTATATACATTGCTCGCATTTGACCTTTGCTGGATTCGGATAGTATTTCAATGGACTACACGGGTGGTATCTGTGGTCCTGTTTATATCAACCCTCAAGTAATCTATAACAAAGGTAAGCGAAGGTGTCTAGCTCGTTATTAGTCCCTTAAGCCCTAATATTTAGATTTTACTTAAATCGAATTGTCCTGAAGCTAAAATACCAGAAGCTTTTCTCACGCAGGCTGTCGCCCTTCACAGGTTCCACATTTTCTGCTACTAGTGCTGCATCTACCACAGAACCAACGTCCGAACGCTTGCTTTTACTCCTCTTTTCCTCTGTTGTCAGAGAGTCCAGCTGTAGGGAGTTTGGAGACTGAGGAAGCTTTTGGAGACCTGCAGCAGTTTTTCTTTTAATTGGAAATGACAATTCAGACTAAACGGTGTATTTTCGGAATACCAAAGGCTGGAATAAAGAATGACAGGAAAAAGTATAAACATTCCATATTACGGCACTATTGCCGTGCATATTTTGAAAGTTCAATACATATCATACAGGCAACTGGGGGCTATTCGGCCGTTTTTGCTGCTACCATACAAACTAATTTCCAGTAAATGTGCAGCTTCTAAGAAATATGCCTGCATACGTGTATAAACTATATAATTAATTCACGAAGAAGCTACATTTATGTAAAACAACCCTGTTCCACGAGCCCTTCCAAGATCATCAGACGCAGGGCCTTTAAAACATCTGCGAACCAGCGCATGCAGAGTGGCAGCGCAGAGTCGGGGTCGCGAGCTAATTTGCCGACCGCCCAAAGGCCCCATGATACAAAATGCCACTTCAAATGCCTTGGAAGTGGGATGTAATATTGTCACGGGTGGTGACCAAAAGAAAACTGGAAATAAACAGGGAGAAATAAACGTTCGATGTGGCGAACTTGTGCCAAAAATAAAAGGGTACAAAGATAATAACAGAGCGTCGGTGCGTCGAAGTCGGCGTAGCAGCACAGTCGAACGCTGGGGCGAAAACTGACTCGGCTTGCCAGGCGGAGCCCCTTATGTACCTGCGTGGGCTTCTGGAATAATCGGCGTGGAAAGTTCGACGCGTAGAATATTCGCACCTCGAACAAGCACCAGGACTCTCGAATTTGCCAGAACACTACAATGCAGGGATAAACAAAAGACACGTCGCTCCCAGGAATCGAACCCTGGCCCTTCGCGTGGGAGGCAAGCGCGATAACCGTTAGGCTACGGCCGCGCTGCCTACTTAGTACGCGGCATTACTCCCCCCTTAAAAAGTGCATCGCCCCGATGCATCCCAAAACAAAACAAAGCACATAAAAAGAACGGCAAACTAAAGAGTCACTTGAAACACATAAGATCCACAGTCCTATCGAGCGTAGTACGGCTTCAGGCGCACGACGTGGACGACTTCAGGTCGTGGTGGGCGGCGTGATGATGTTCTTGTTCCGTCGGGCATCACCTCGTAGTTCAGCTCGCCGAGGCGACGAAGTACCTTGTATGGTCCGAAGTACCGTTTCAGCAGTTTCTCACTGAGGCCGCGGCGACGGATGGGCGTCCACACCCACACCCTGTCTCCGGGCTAGAAGTGAACGTCCCTGCGACGAAGGTTGTAGCGGCCAGCGTCGACGCGTTGCTGGTCTTGAATCATGAGTCGGGCGAGCTGGCGGACTTCTTCGGCGCGTTGAGCAACCGCCTGGGCGTCGTCGCTCTCATTGTCAGATGGCTCATGGGGCAGCATTGCGTCCAGCATGGTCGTTACCTTCCGACCATGTACCAGCTGGAAAGGGGTGAATCCAGTGGTCTCCTGAACCGCCGTATTGTAGGCAAACGTGACGTAGGGCAACACCTCGTCCCACGTCTTGTGCTCTGCGTCGACGTACATAGAGATCATATCGGCGATTGTCTTGTTGAGTCGATCGGTCAGCCCGTTGGTCTGCGGGTGGTATGCAGTGGTTCGACGATGGCCGGTGCCACTGAGACGAAGAATCTCTTGCGTCAGCTGGGCCATGAACGAAGATCCGCGATCTGTAATCAGAACTTCGGGAGCGCCGTGCCGGAGGACGATGGACTCGATGAAAAACTTGGCAACTTCCACAGCAGTCCCTGAAGGAAGAGCTTTCGTTTCGGCGTACCGCGTGAGATAATCTGTGGCGACGATGATCCAGCGGTTCCCCGACGTCGAAGGCGGAAAAGGACCAAGTAGACCCATTCCGATCTGCTGGAAGGGTGTAGTTGGAGGAGAAATAGGCTGCAGAAGTCCGGCCGGCCTCGTCGGCGGTTTCTTGCGTCGCTGGCACTCGTGGCATGATCGTGTGTATAGGTGGACGGTCTTGGGGAGCTTCGGCCAGTAATAGTTTCACGAATACGGGCCAGTGTCCGGCTGTAACCAAGGTGTCCGGATGTCGGGTCGTCGTGGCAGGCTTGGAAGATCTCTTCTCGAAGGTCACTAGGGATTACCAGCAACCACGGTGTGTTGTTGTCGCCGAAGTTCTCTTTGTAGAGTACACCTTGTCGGATGGCGAAGGTCGGCAGTACTCGTGAGAAGACACGTGGCACGGTACGCCTGCCCCCTTCCAGGTGCTCGATTAATGCGCGCAGCTCAGGATCGTCCCGTTGACGTCGTGCCATATCGTCGGTGTACACTGCTCCTAGGAAGCACTCGTCGTCATTGTCGTCGCTGCAGCCGGAAGGGGTTTCGACGGGGGCTCTGGACAGGCAGTCGGCGTCGCTGTGCTTGCGGCCTGACTTATAGACCACTGTCATGTTGAACTCTTGTAGTCGAAGACTCCATCGAGCGAGGCGTCCTGACGGGTCCTTCAGGTCAGGTTCGCAAGCCAGCAGAGCGAGTGGTGGTCCGTGACTACACGGAACGGGCTCCCGTACAAGTACGGACGAAACTTCGTTATTGCCCAGACGACCGCAAGGCATTCTTTCTCAGTCGTGGAGTAATTTTTCTCCGCCTTGGACAATGTCCGACTTGCGTAGGCGATGACTCGCTCGATGCCTTCTTGCACTTGGACTAGTACTGCGCCCAGTCCCGCGTTACTTGCGTCCGTGTGAATTTTTGTTTCCGCATCCTGGTCGAAATGTCCAAGCACAGGAGGAGTCTGGAGTCGTTGTTTCAGTTCGTCGAATGCCTGCTGTTGCTCCTCGGCCCATTCGAACTTCTCGGCGTCCTTCGTGAGATTTGTAAGTGGTGCGGAAATCCTTGCAAATCCCGAACGAAGCGTCGATAATAGGCACAAAGTCCAAGGAATCTTCGCACGGCCTTCTTATCTGTCGGCGCTGGAAATGCCGCGACGGCGCGAGTCTTCTCGGGGTCTGGGCGGACGCCTTCGTTACTAACCACGTGGCCAAGGAACTTCAGTTCGTCATAGGCGAACCGGCACTTTGACGGCTTGAGTGTGAGTCCGGCGGTCTGAATGGCTTGAAGAACAGCTCGGAGTCGTCTCAAGTGCTCGTCGAAGTTAGCTGAAAATACTACGACGTCGTCAAGGTAGACAAGACAACTCTGCCACTTCAGCCCTGCCAGTACGGTGTCCATGACACGCTGGAAAGTTGCTGGCGCTGTGCATAGTCCGAAGGGCATCACCTTGAACTCGTACAGTCCATCCAGCGTGACGAAGGCTGTCTTCTCTCGGTCCCGTTCGTCGACCTCGATTTGCCAGAGCCGCTCTTCAGGTCCATCGATGAAAAGTATCGAGAGTGGCGCAGCCGGTCTAGAGTGTCGTCGATGCGGGGGAGTGGGTAGACGTCTTTCTTCGTAACCGTGTTGAGATGCCGGTAGTCCACGCAGAACCGAAGAGTTCCGTCCTTCTTCTTAACCAGCACGACTGGAGAGGCCCATGGACTGCATGAAGGTTAGATATGTCGTCATTCAGCATCTCTTGAACTTGCTGATGGATCACCTCCCTTTCCTTAGCGGAGACTCTGTACGGCGATCGATGCACAGGGCGCGTCGTCCTCGGTAACGATGCGGTGCTTGGCAACCGCGGTCTGGCGCATCTTCGACGACGTCGCAAAGCAGTCGCGGTATTCGGCGAGGAGGTTAGCCAGCTGACGCCGTTTAGGGTCCGGAAGCTTAGGGTCAATGTCGAGCTGCGCTGGCGACGTACTGTCTTGCTGGGGCGGCGAGGATTCGTCAGTAATCGCGGTGATTTCGGCGGGGTTTCGGAGTTTCTCGACGTGGCCCACGGCTGCACCTTTCGTGAGGTGTTGCGTTTCGTTTCGGAAGTTCGTCACGAGGGCCACAGTCCGCCCATCCTGAAGTTCAGCTACTCCCCTTGCGACGCCTATGCCTCTTCCCAGGAGCAATTGGAGGCTTCCCTCGAGAAGAACTTCGCCACAGGAAGCTTCATCGATCCCGACAAGTACGAAAACACTCGACCGCGGTGGTAGGTTTACGTGGTTTGCGAGGACTCGGACCGTGGGTGACGTCGCTTGGGGTTCCTCCGCTGGTGGAGCAGGTTTTCGTAGCGTCAGCCGGTTTGTTCCGAGGTCGATGACGGCGCCATACTCGCAGAGAAAGTCCATTCCGAGGATAACGTCCCTCGAACAGTCTTGCAAAACGACGAACTTGACAGGGCACGTTTCACCGTGGATCTCGACGCGAGCAGTGCATCTCCCGACTGGTGTGATGAGCTGTCCTCCGGCGGTTCGTATTTGGGGTCCTTCCCACGGCGTCATGACTTTTCGAAGGCGGCGGGAGAGCCTCCCACTCAAGACTGAGTGGGAGGCTCTCCCGCCGGTGTCCACGAGTGCCGATGCGTCTTGGCCGTCGATCACAACGTTCAGGTTGTTGGACACCGATGCAGGAGCGTCGTTGTGATGCATGGGGTCGGGAGAGTGGGAGCGCTCCGTCGTTCTTGGAGGCTCTTTACGTCGGTTGTCTTCGGCAACTCCACCTCCAGGGGTTGCCGTGCCTAGTTTCCCCGGTGAGGAGCGAGGGGTGACAGGCTTTCACGTCGGGGTCGGTGCATCGGCGAAGCTGGACGTCGGGGCGATGGCGACCGGAACTCTCGGCGGGACGCAGGCTCGGCGGACTGGGGTCGTCGCAGGTACTCGTTGATCTCCCGAGGGCGTTCACCATACCGGGGGCGCGGGTCGTTTGGGTGGAATCCGCGCAGCCCGAGTCGTCGGTATGGGCATCGGCGGTACACATGGTCGGCTTCCCCGCAGTGGTAGCAGAGCGGGCGTCGGTCGGCCGTTCGCCACACATCGGTCTTCCGGGGTACACGGGGCTCCTGGCTGGCGTACTGGGGCTGGTTGTCGCGGCGTCGGTCGTGCTGCGGTGCAGGAGACTGGCGTCGGGGCGGCGCGACATAGGCGCGAGGAGGAGGCGGTGGCCGTCGGGCCACTGCGGCGTAGGTCACGGTGGGCTCCTCGGGTGCAGCTACGTTGGCAGGAGCCACCAGTTGAATTGCCCGCTGAACCTCGTCGCGGACAACTTCGGCTATTGACACCGAAGCCGGCTGGTGGGTAGCAGGCAGGAGCTTCTTAATTTCCTCCCGGACGACGTCCCGGATGATCTCGCGAATGCTGGAGATGCTGGAGCCAAGGTCGCAAGCGGACGGCGGAACCGCGCTGACGCCGGGTAGCCTCTGGTAGTGGCTGGCTCGGGCTTGCAGTGCACGCTCAATCTTCGTCGCCTCGGTTACAAATTCTTGAATCGTCGTCGGTGGGTTGCGTACGAGGCCACCGAAAATGTCGTCCTTCACGCCGCGCATCAGGATACGCAGCTTCTTTTCCTCGGTGGACTGAGGGTCGGCGCGGCTGCTCAGGCGGAGGACGTCTTCAACGAAGCTGGTTACCGTTTCGTTGGGCCCTTGAGTTCGTACTTGAAGGAGGTCTTCCGCTCGCTGTCGTCGTGTCTGGTTCGTGAATGTCTCCGTCAGGCCAGCGATACAGGTGTCCCACGACGTAAGCGACGCCTCGTGGTTCTCGAACCACTGCCTCGCGGTACCCTCCAAGGAGAAGTAGAGGTTTTGGAGGCGCTGCTCAGTGGTCCATCCATTATGGCGTGCTACACGTTCGTAGTGCAGGAGCCAGTCCTCTACGTCTTCGTGGGTCTCGCCATGGAAGGTCGTCGGGGTTCGCTGGGCAACAGGCAGGTAGACGACGGCGGCGGCGGTCGGGGACTGCGATTGCTGGTCGTCCATCGTCGGCCTCGTAGG
The DNA here is from genome assembly GCF_016920785.2 of Ixodes scapularis. Lineage (NCBI taxonomy): Eukaryota > Metazoa > Arthropoda > Arachnida > Ixodida > Ixodidae > Ixodes > Ixodes scapularis. The sequence continues at coordinate 91,191,852 of NW_024609879.1, read as the reverse complement.
CTGCCTGGTCCTGGGTGGCAGAAGTCCGTATTCCGGGTGTAGACCTTGGGTGCGGCGACTGGTCCGAGTTTCAGGTTCCGCGTTGAGTGGTCTTGTCACAGGGCTTGGAATCGGGCTTGCACTGCGGGCCCTGGGAGGGGAACGCTGCACGGGCATGCGATACCCCGCACCTCCACCAAAATGTCACGGGTGGTGACCAAAAGAAAACAGGAAATAAACAGGGAGAAATAAACGTTTAATGTGGCGAACTTGTGCCAAAAATAAAAGGGTACAAAGATAATAACAGAGCGTCGGTGCGTCGAAGTCGGCGTAGCAGCACAGTCGAACGCTGGGGCGAAAACTGACTCGGCTTGCCAGGCGGAGCCCCTTATGTACTTGCGTGGGCTTCTGGAATAATCGGCGTGGAAAGTTCGACGCGTAGAATATTCGCACCTCGAACAAGCACCAGGACTCTCGAATTTGCCAGAACACTACAATGCAGGGATAAACAAAAGACACGTCGCTCCCAGGAATCGAACCCTGGCCCTTCGCGTGGGAGGCAAGCGCGATAACCGTTAGGCTACGGCCGCGCTGTCTACTTGGCGCGCGGCAATATCGTCTTAAACGGCAACTCCGCTCAATTCCGAAAAATTTAGGCTTACATGTGATTCAAATTCACAAAGCACTGCTAAACAACTCTACGTCTTCCGATTCGCGAAATGTGGAATATTATTTGTGTAATCCTAATTTAAACATCAGCTGATACCGAAACCGAAACTTCGCTTGCGTCAGGCAACATTGGTCTCGGGTCGTCAGAGTCATGGCCACGTCACGTCGAAGCACGTGGTCTTGTGACGTTCGGGAGGGAGCGAGACACAGGACACGCGACGCGGGCATGTAGCTTCGCATGCTTCGCATGGCGTGGACGGTGATGGCCCCGGGGGAGAGGGGGAAGGGGAGAAGACGAAAGAGGAGAGGGGGAGCGGAGAAACAGACCGATAAGCGCGCAGGGCAGCGCAAACTAGCGCATCCGCGTTACGGTGATCCCGTGAACGCCCGGTCAGCCAACACCGGGAGGAGAAACACATGACGTCATCGTTCAATTTCGCTCTGAGAAGTAAAAACAAACAAAACGTAAGAATGACGTAGTCATGCCTCTGACGTAGTGGCTCAATGTCGGCTGCTCCAACTCCGTGGCATTGACTGCGCTTATGATTGCTCCTCGCGCCACACGCTAGAGTTGGCAGATTTCGACGACTTGGCTCGCTTGAAGGTTTGCTGGCCAGTTTATCAAATATATAAACGGAATTAGATCGTAATATTTGACATGGGGTCTTCCTATACGATACTGAAGAGGGCTACATAGTTTTCTAAATATCAAAATGAAGCGGAGTTGCCCTTTAAATAATGAACATGCAAGGAACAGAATTCCAGCGTCTGAAACACTTGCGCCACCGCTTCACCGACCCCTCTCAAGATGGCCTTGGCCAAGATGGCCCCAGGGTAGCATCCTTGGGCCCTTGTTATTTAATATATATTAAGAACGTAATAAATATTGATGATACCCAATTTGTTATGTATGCCGACGACACTAGCGTATTTTTTAGATCTTCCGATATTAAACAATTAATAAATCATGCAAATAATGTTCTCGATAAATTAAACCAATGGACCCTGTCGATTTCACTAGCTATTAAGAGGTCCAAAACAAAAGCTGTACCTTTCACACCTAAAATCAGAAAGAAAATATTGAGAACCCCCTCATGATAGGGACTTCTACGGTGGATATTGTGCCCTCAGTCAAAAGCCTAGGAGTTGTATTTGAAGAACACTTAGTTTGGAGCAAACATATTCATACAATTTCTAATAAGCTCTCTCGCATTGTAGGTATTCTTACAAAGTTGCGGTTTTCTGTACCCACTAATATAAAATTGCTTATTTAGAATTCCCTGTTTTTTTTCTCACCTCAACTAGTGCCACCTAGTTTGGGGAAACACAATCACGTCAAACATTAGTAAACTTTTTTACAACAGAAAAAAGCCGTGCGCGCTATCTCTGGTTCTCCCTATGATGCACATAGCGAACCACTTTTTAAAAGTCTTAATGTACGTCCGGTTTAATTTTTATATATGATATACTGCTTAAGAGGTGCTATGCCGGCAAAAAACGAAATAACATCAACATTGAACAATTATCTAGATTAACAAGAAACACTAACATTTATAACACGCGTCAGAATAAAACATGGATCATTCCTCATGCACGCGCGAATTACGCGAATCCATCTTTATCTTACATATTACCATTTTTACTGAATTCGCTTGATAATTAGAAATGAAAGAATAAGTGTTTCATGTTCCATACAGTTTATATATCTAGTTCTATAGTTTTCACCTTGTATATCTTCGCGTACATTAATTGGTTAATGTGTAATAAGTGATGCTGATGTTGCGTTGCTCGTTTGTTATTGTATATTATTACCAGTGCTGTCGCCAAACCTTTTTTTTGCTTGTTTTATACATTGCAATGGGACTATGCATATGTAGAAGGGGATCAGACCTAGTCAAGCCGCACCCTTGCGACTTTTTGTCTGAGCTCGATACATTATTTGTTTAGTACTTTGTACTTGGTGATGTTAAATAAATTTTGATTTAATTTGATAACCCCCCCCCCCCCCCCCCCACCCCTCTGCCTGCGCCATTGCGCTGGACCATTAAAAAAAGAACACTTCTGCCAGGCGTCATCTTAAGCGTTCGTGCTTATGGTCCGTGATTTGCTCGCTTTGCGGAATAGCGACAAACATGCGCGTGCATGCTGGGCTGTGAAGATCGCACGCTGGGCTGTGGATTTGTAAACATTAAAAAAGGTGTAGAGATGAAGCTATAGAAAAATTACCAGCACGTGATAACGAAACGTTAAGTTGCTCCCGTTTGGTTACTACGTGCTGATATATATATATATATATATTTTTTTGTCAGGCTCGCAGTTAGAACAAGTGACTGAGTGGCACCATGAATTTATTAAAAACGAGAGTAGATTAGGTTTTTGTTGAACGTTGTTTATTGCGATGCGCTCGCAGCCACAAGCTTGCTGCGAAAGATAAGTAAGTGTTCGTGCCTACACGAGATGAGGGGCTTGCGGATGCGTCATCCTGTTATTCAAGGGTTTATTCCCGACCAGGCGCGAGCTTATGTAGCACGCAGCACACAGTTATTGGTGATCAGGTGACACGGACCCACCGATTGCTATGCGCTGCGTTCGCAAGTCCTCTGACTGCAAAACTCGTTAGCAGGGTGCAGACATCACGCGAAGGAGGCATATGGTCTCATTTGCTTGGACTGAGCTGGCACGTCATCTGTGTGAAATGGTTATGCAAAAGCCAAAGTTGATTATATCGCAATTCTCACTGGGCTGTTTTTAAGGTCTGCCACTGATTTTAACATATGCACACACACATGCACAAAACGTACATTTTCAAAAGTGATGCGAAATTAGTTTGTTTTTAAAATTTAACTGTTGAAGAATTCCTATTCACAGCCAAATCGTTTTTTCACGCTTTGTCGAACGTAGTTGCTAAAACGAGCATTCCTTGGAGAACCATTGGTACCAGTATTAACTACAAAACAATTGTGATTACGTGACTTTGAATTGTGTATATTTTTACAATGCAACACAATACAATTTTTAAGTTTTCGTCCCATATTTCAAAGCTTATTGCCCTTATAAGCTAAGCTGTGTGTGGGTACCGGAAAAAAAAAAAAAAAACTAACGAGAACACATTTTGAATTATCGACAAAATTTCATTTTAAAAAACAAACAAAAATAGAAAACAACAACATAGCTTTAGTAAGATTTCATTTCTGGCCAATACACCAACTCATGTTTACAAACGAACCGGAGCGCCCGGAGCGCCCCTAGCGGACGCCACCGGCGCCGCGCATGCGCGATGGGGGTGTGGGCAAGAGGCTCGCCGTCGCCCATAAACAAACCATTGACATGCGATGTTGTCGGCGTCGGTGTGAGTCCCCGCGCTCTTTTTCGCGTTGAAATTGTTGATTCTACGTCCTCCTAACGATGCTGACTACTTGAGCGGCGTCAGCGAAATTAATGAGGCTCGTTACACCGCAAAACTTCGCGTGAATAATCTGGCATGCGGCGATTCATTCCGCGTGGACGCCGCAGAATGTACGCTAAAGCCTGATTCACATGATGAGATTTCGCTCGCAATTTTCAATAGCGACGTCGCTCAGACTGCAAAAGCGTGAACCGTAGATGAGATGGTCGACGTCGATACTGAAAATCGCAAGCAGAATCTAACCAAGTCAATCAGGCATAACAAGTCGGCGATGGCCACTGGTAACAATGATCAACATCTCCTTGTATCTACTGTTTACGTCGAGCCTGCTTACCAACCTTCAAGCCTAAGTCTTTTGAGACCTGCACTTACTTCTTATCGCAAGTACCGGGCCCACGTTTGGCCTAAGGACCGGTGTCCTCTAAAAGAGCAGACGACAAGCAGAAACGTTTGAAAGAGCAGACGACAGTTCGAACGATCAGGCGACCGTTTGAACTTGAAGACGCACTAAACGTAGTCCGCAGGTGGTCCGTACAACTTGACGGTTTTCCGGCGTTCATTTTGGAACAAAGCAAATAAATCTGATGGCCAGAAGTATCCGTGAACTCAACCCAAAATGCTTCCCGCCCAAGCAATCGTGGTCCGACGGCGTCTGGTTTTCCCTTTTCATGGCACATATCCACGTTCTCAGACGAACCGGCGCATGAAAACTGACCTTCAACCTTTCTCGACCCTTTTGGTAGAGCCCCAGTCGCAGCATTTTGACAAGAAGGCAGGTTTTTGTCTGGTTCCTTTCCAAACAACGCAGGAATACACGTCTCAGATGGACGCTTCCGCCCACAGCCCCGGACCGGAAGTGCGTCCGACGCGCCACCACCGCGCCGTGACGTAACAGAGATGAGTTCGTGTATATTCGCGGCGAAAAAGACCTGGAAAGGAGTGATACCTAGAGCAGCGCACAGACATGGACGTAATCTTTTTTTCTCTTAGATTTATCAGTAAATTTGTAACAGAATAATTACATCTTTGCTAGAATAAGTGCAAAGTAATTTCCTAACATCTTCACGTAGCGGCTTCAATATAAATCGTTACATTTGGGGTACTGGAAAAGATGAAGTGTGCGGGAGTCGAGAGCTAAAGCGGGACGATCGGCCAGGAATGATAGAATGTGGTGTTGAGAGAACTTCAACAGGGTTGACTGCACGACGATGATCTGAGCCACATCCACCAAAGGAGAGAGTGTAACAAGCGAACGACACTCTTCAGCTTGAAGAGACAATTGACGGAGTTATTTCACCGAAACATCTCAGTTGTCACGTCAGCGACCAAGAAGAGAACGTCTGAACATCAACACAGCAATACCAGCGGCGTGCCAAGAAATAACGTATAATAAACGATAACTTTACAAAGCTGACGCTCTAATTAATTGTTTTTCTTGGAGTATCCTAGTGTTTTTATTTCTTTTATCACTTACCGTAAAATACCGTGCAAACACCCACTCAAGATTTCGAGATAATCGGGAAAAAATGGGGGATGTGCGCTTGTCCGGTCATCAGATTTACATATAAATGTACTGTGCGTATTTTCTCAGGTATTACAAATTTGTGAATGAACGCTTAGTCTGAAACGGTATATTTAAATTAAAATATTTTTTTATTTACTTATTTCATTAACATCTCAACCAAGGCTCGATCTTCTCAGAGCCAAGGGGAGAATAAATCGAAATATTATTTTAGTTAATTGGTACGTATAACACATATCTAACTAACTTTGTGTCTGGCAATATTTGTCGGTATAAATAGACGCACATACATAAATCAATTCTTATTGCATGTTTGGTAGGTTGTATGACAACTTCTACAGCTTCGCGATTCTGACAGTATCAGGCACCGGCTGCAGCGACGAATGTTTGCTCTTTCTTCAGAGTAAAGGGCATTTCCATCGCTTCGCTGGAGCAGTACAATGCAGCACAATGAAGGGTTCGTGAGGCACAATACGGCACACTCATCCACTGCCCCAGTTGAAAGGGCGTTCAGCGTGGCGTTCAGCGTTCAGTCTTCTTCACGAAAAATGAGACAAGAGGTCTGACGAGACTTTCGAGAGCTGCAGTTGTTGCTCAAAATAATCACTGGAAATCACGGCAACAATGACCACTCGAATAATCCTATTCCCTTTGTCTCTTACTTGAGGGCAGCAATGTTGGAAGTAACGCCAGGAAAGTAACGGATTGCTTTTTGTTTTAACGGTCACTTAATTTTATAGAAGGGTAGTTGTAGTAGTAATCAATTACGAGTTAGCCTCGAGTAATTTTGAATGTAATTGATTACTCTTTGTTAGTAACGTATGCAAGTCTGGCTGCACATACTGAAAATTTGGTGGAAGCATGGCCGTTTGCTTTTGTCAACACTGAATCAATCCGCTAAACTTAGGGTGGTCGGGAATCTTCTGCCGGGGCGGGCCGAACGACCGTGAATCGAAGAAGGAGCGGGCCGTACAGAATTAAGCCCGGAGAAGGGGGAGGGGGGGGGGGGGGGGTGGCGATCAGCTTCAATAAATTAAAAAAAAAAGTAAAAAAAAAATTTGTTCAAAGTTGTTTCCTTCATTTAGGCGCACTTAAAGGAGGGTTACAATTGAAAACGAGCGTGTAAGTTAATAGATACAAAACTTGAAAGTATAAAACAGCGTGGACGAGGACAGGAACAGGACATTTATCATTTAGCAACAACATAGAATGGCACAACGATAAAACCACCCCCAAAGGTTTCAACGTTCCCAAAGAGGGAAAGAAGATAATTGTTATAAAGGAAAGGGAATTTACTGTAAATATAAAAGTTTAAAAAAGCGCTGGCGTCGCGACGAGGTATCACTAATCTAGTTATCTCCGATTACTCAGAATTCGACGTTTGTCATCGTCAATGATAATAAAGGTGCAGAATTATTGTTGTTTACAGTCCCCCAAAGGAAAATTTCCTATAAATATAAGTTTAAAAAGCTCTAGCGTCACGACGAGGTGTCAGTAATCTAGTCATCTCTGGTGTTTGGAATTCGACCTCTGTCTTTGTCAATGATAATGAAGGTGCAGAAATGTTGTTTACAGTTTCCATGGCAAATGATTCAGTGATTTCTCTCCCAAATCTGTTGTTGTGCCCGCCCAGTATTCTAGTATCAAAGAAATAAGGAGTACAGTCATCGCACTTGCGGCTGTGAACGACAATTGGGTGATACGACTCATTTGAAGCCTTTGATGCTTCCAAGTTGTGTTGTTCTCTGAGTCGATGGTTGGATACATCTCCCAGTCTGTCCAATGTACTGACTGCCACAGCTGAGTGGAATTGAATAAACCTTTTTTTCTTCGCATTCTACGAACTTTGTGGCATGCTTTACATTGCACCCTCTGGGACCATGAACCTTTTTACACATCTGTTTTAGGCGCATACGACAGAAAGAAAAAACACTCTTGTCGAACTTAGACGCGATAGATCTTAAACGGTGCGAGGAATTATGCGTGTTGGGAATCACAGCGAAAACCAGTGCTCACTCCAAGTCAGTTAAGCATGGCATAGTAAGGTCACTTTTCAAGTCCTCATACTCCAAGTCGTGCACGCATTTCTCTGAAAGTAGCCTGAACTTGCAGCAGCAGAGGTTGGAGAAACCAGGCTTTCCTGCTGACCTACTTCGTTCCACCCTTGGGAGGGTCATTCTCAAACCAGAACTTCCGCAAGCTGTTTTCAAAAAGAAAGGTCGTTTCCCTACACGCACAATTCCGCGCACCACGTTTAAGATCTATCGCGTCCAAGTTCGACACGAGTGTTTTTTTTTTCTGTCGTATGCGCCTAAAACAGATATGTAAAAAGGTTAATGAAAGCGACAATCCCAGAGGGTGCAATGTAAAGCATGCCACAAAGTTTGTAGAATGCGAAGAAAAAAAGGTTTATTTAATTCCACTAAGCTGTGGCAGTTACTACATTGCACAGACTGGGAGATGCATCAACCATCGACTCGGAGAACACAACTTGGAAGCATCAAAGGCTTCAAATGAGTCGTATCACCCAATTGTTGTTCACAGCCGCTCGTGCGATGACTGTACTCCTCATTTCTTTGATACTAGAATACTGGGCGGGCACTATAACAGATTTGGGAGAGAAATCATTGAATCATTTACCATGGGGACTGTAAACAACAATATTTCTGCACCTTCATTATCATTGACGATGACAACAGTTGAATTCGAAGTAACCGGAGATAACTAGATTAGTGATACCTCGTCATAACGCCAGCGGTTTTTAAACTTTTATATTTACAGTAAATTACCTTTCCTTTATAACAATTATCTCCTTTCCCTCTTTGGGAACGTTGAAACCTTGGGGGGGGGGGGGGCGGTTTTATCGCTGTGCTATTCTATGTTGTTGATAAAGGAAAGATGTCCTGTTCCCGTCCTCGTCCTCGCTGTTTTATACTTTCAAGTTTTTTATTTAAGGGAGGGGTGCAACAATTTCCGGACTTTGGTCAAATATTTGTGGAAATTGCCCTCTGACACTTCTAAAGTAAAGGCAGAAACCCGATTTCGCCTGCGGGTATAATTGTGTAAAAAAAAGATAGACATTGGCATTGCTGGCACCCCTCAACTCACTCCCAGTCTTCAGGGTCGCACTTAATCTTTCTCCTATTGACTTAATTCGGGGTGCTGTGTAGCTTCCTGTGTGCTCTCTCGGAGGACGCTTCCTCTCCCTCTCTCTGCTAACATCAGCGGGTTCCTTAATACCTCTTACAACGAGAGGACATACTGGTGGTCCGGCATATTTTATGTTTCTCTCGCACATTATCCTTTCTTTCTTGGCTCGAAAAACATTTGTCAACGTCATAAACGAGCCTTATAGATATTTCGCACATTTGGCCTCGGAAATCCCGCAAAACTTTTGCTCTTGTGAAATGCAGTTCCAGAGTCGCCGCATAGATGGCACCAGGGTGCCAGCTTGTTCTCTTGTCCTAAAAAGTTGTAAGAGGTTTCAACAAGTCCCGTCTCTCTCAGTCAAACTCGGTTGCAAGAGTGTGAACGGGCCTTTATGCTGCAGCTTTAGTGCCGTTCACATATCCGACCGAGTAAGACCGAGAGACCAGACCGGTGTTTAAGCCTCTTGCAACGTCTTAGGACCGGATGCATTGCAGCGGAGCTGGTCCTATACACTCTTTAAAAAAAAGGAGTCCAAAGGGAGTCACTGCTTCCATGGCTCTCTTTGACACTTCACGACTCTCTTAGAGAGTCAATTTTTCGTGCGACTCTGTTTTGACTCTTCCCCTTCTCAACGGGAGTCACAGGACAGCAGCATTTGCCCTACCGAAAAAAACAGTATGAATGCTGCTTCGCGGCATCCAGCCGGCAACCCAAGCCCCGCTGCTTCCCTATGCACCTCTAGAAAGGGATTCCGACACCATTTAGTTCAAAGCTTTGTCGACATTTTTTTTTCAATAATTGTGCAAAAAAAAAAAAGTTAAAAAAAGGGAAAAAAATTAATGCACAAAGTTTCGTCAACATTCATTTTTCTCAAGAATAATTGTAAAAAAAAAAATGTTTATTTTTTGCATTGAGCCTGGGTTCGCTCCGTAAGGAGCGGGCATCTTTCCACATAGCTATACCTGTGAGTACTCGTTTTGAGCATTTGTTTTATATGAGATTCAACAAGTTTCGCGTCGTGCATATTATTCGAAACCGAATCCTGCGGCTGCATTTTACATATTTCTGGAACTGTCGTGGGGTGCGTCTTTGGGAGTGAGTGAAGGTGCAGCAGCTTATTCAAGACTATACTCCGTTTCATACGTAGCATGCAACGCAGTCAAAGCGAGCGCACCGGTATGCATCGCCGACCGTGTCTACGTTCACCCCATAAAATTGTGCATCCCCTGCGAAAACACTTATAAAAAAGTCGAAAAATATACCTCCTGGGAGCTAGCAACTGATAGTGGTGTTATAATTTCGACGGAGCACACATTTTTTTGTCAATAAAAAGAAAAAGATAATGTAAACTACTTTAAATTGTTTTCGTTTTCGTCCGTGCAACAGCCGCTGCGGGTGTTCGGGTTGTGTGGCACTGGCTGGTTTTGAGAAGATGGCGTCTTATGCAACAAGCTCAAGGACCTCTCCTGCTCGGATATTTTCGAAGATTCGTTGTGCTCAGACCTTGAAAGAGTACAAGCAGGTGATTGCCAACGTGCACGCGAGTACAAGAACGCGTTTCCCGAAGAAGTCGGTCGTGAAGTCCTGGAGACGGTCAGTAACAACACCGGAATGTGCGCCCATACTGTCGCGAAGTACAAGGCACAGTGTCTATCTGGCAAGCTGGCGTCCCCGAAGCGAAGACCTCACCATGTAGAAGTTTCGAGCACGGGGACTGTCAAGCATGCTGAATTCACACACAACACCATTTGCCTGAAGGTGCATCGCAAGTACCCCGAGAGGGGGATTCCTACCCTTGACAGCTATTTCAAAATAAACTGTTCAGGCAACAACTATTGTCGATTAACGTCCTATTATAAATTTTGGGGCAAGGCTGCTATCAGTGAGATTCCTCATTCCACGCTGCACGAAAGAAAAATAACTCGGTGCTGGAGGCAAATAACACTTGCAAAGCGGCAGAGCAGATGGTAGAAATGTGGCCTTTCGGCGACTTATAAATAAGCAAGAAGAAACGAGGAATTGAAATATGCAGTTTAGCAATGGGCACAATCTTGCACAAACAATATGTCTAAAAAAGAAGAAAAAAAATTTGGACGCTTAGTGGGTTTGAACCACTGCCGCCGAGACGTCGGTATTGCCAGAGCAGCCCTACCACTCGTCCACGAAACGCGCCCAGGAACACATTTTGTTTTCTGTATTTTCATGCGCACCACTTCAGTACCTTTGACAGCTTTGCACGCTATGTATGAAAATGGTTATTGTAGCGATACCGCATACTAGGCGTATGCGTGCCGGAAAGAAGTCAGACGACGAACTGCGCTCTAGGTCATGAAGGAACCAAAAAGCCCCCGTTTATTGATCTGGCCGATAATATACACTGCCGGGAACATCACGTGATCATGACGCTGGGCGGACGGGCCAGCGATAACAACATAGGCAAGCGATAACAGACAACAACACATCTCTCTTTTTTCGAGAACAAAAAAACGTCGCACATACAAGACAAAGAATATACGTTGCCCCCAAACTTCAAAACAAAACATAGTCATCAATACCCAGCCTTATGGGTTTTTTAACTACTCTTCCAAACCGCGTTACAGTGCGAGTAGGGTCACCATTGGCTACCGCGCAAGATGGAGGCGCCGAATCTGTAGCCGCAGAGTCGTCCGTGCTATGTGCAAATTGTGCAGTACTTGGTTGCTGTAGCCGCAGAGTCGTAGTCGCCGAGTCGTCTGTGCTATGACCCAACTGTGCAGTACTCGACTGCTGTTTATTGTCCGGAAACTCGTATGCCTCCGCGTTTTCACATTCTTTTGGGAGACGGTTAAGCATTCTCCTGTTTCGGCGGAGATCAACGCCGTCGTCTGTCCGCACCACATACGACCGCGGTTTCGGCGCCGGTGCAAGGACTGTGGCCTTGGACTGCATGTCTGTCACCCAGACCGGGTCACCTGCTTCCAGCTCGGGAAGCCGTCTGGCCCGATGGCGTCTGTTGTAGTAGCGGCACTGCTGCCTCCTAACCTCCTGGTCCTTGGCCACTACTTCTTTCGGGCGGCTTTCTCCCGGCTTTCGATGACGTGGCAGCATTGGGACCCTGGTCCTCAGTCGCCTACCCATAAGTATTTCAGCAGGGCTGACCCCAAGAATGCCGGGCGTTGCCCTGTAAGCCAACAGTGCCAGGTAAGGGTCTTTGGACTTTAAAACGAGATGCTTAACCGTCTGGACCATTCGCTCTACTTCTCCGTTCCCCTGCGGGTGTCTCGGACTCACGGTGACATGGCGGAACCCGTACGACACAGCGAACTGTTCAAACTCGTTGCACGCGAACTGAGGACCATTATCGGTCACAACGCACTCAGGGATTCCATGTCTAGCAAAAATACTTTTCAGTCTTTCAATGACTGTTCCCGACCTTGTAGAAGGCAGAATAGCAACCTCAGGGTAACGTGAAAGATAATCAACCGCGACAAGGTACGCCTGGCCGTTGATTACACACAGATCAACTCCCACTCTCTCCCAAGGAAACGATGGTGTTGCGGTTGCCATCATCGGCTCGGCTTGTTGCGGAGCATGTTGTGCGCAAACAGTGCACCGATTCACGAAAAGTGCCAGTTCGGTGCTCAATCCTGGCCACCAGACAGAACCTTTAGCAACACTGCGACAACGGCCGATGCCCTGGTGCCCATCGTGCAGTTTGCACAGCACTTCTGTTCTTAGAGACTGTGGGATTACGAGCCTTGTTCCTTTCAACAAGAGACCATCAACCACGCTAAGGCATGCTCTATCTTGCCAGTATGGCGTGAGAAACGAAGGAACATTTGGTTTCTTCGGCCAACCGGTTTTACACAGTCTGATGAGGTGTTTACAAATGTCATCCTTAATTTGACATTCTCTCACTCTAGACAAAAAATTGTCCCCCGTTTCCAAGCCAAGCAAACACGCCTTAGAATATGCTGTGACCTCCGACACACACAACCCCTTTTCGGAGTCGCCGCATTTGACAGGGGACCGCGAAAGAGTGTCGGCCGTGACTAGCGATTTGCCGGGAACATACTGGACACTGTAAAGATAGCGCATTAGTCGTAGCCGGAACCGTTGAATTCGGGGTGGCATATCATCAATGGCCATCTGACCCAGCAACGACACTAAAGGCTTGTGATCCGTTTCGAAAATAACATTTAGGCCACGTATGTATTCATCGAACCTTTCAGCCGCCCACGTCAGTGCTAGCGCTTCTTTTTCTATCTGGGAGTATCTTCGCTCTGTGTTCGTGAGGGAACGAGATGCGAAAGCTATCGGCCTGCGGTGACCGTCTTTCTGCGTTTGATAAAGGACAGCTCCCAGCCCGAAAGAGGATGCGTCAGCTGAAAGTACAGTTGGAAGCGTTGCATCGTACATGGCCATACATTGCGCAGAACAAATGAGCCCTTTCAGCTTGTTCAGTGCTTTTTCTTGGTCACACCCCCAGACCCATTCGCTATCTTTGTGCAAAAGAGCACGCATCGGGGCCGTAATTTGCGCAAGATGAGGCAAGAAGCGACCTAGATGATTGGCCATGCCGAGCAAGCTTCTTAGTTCGGTCACATTTTTCGGTGCGTTTAGATTCTTAATCGCGCTGACTTTCGCTGGATCAGGCTCAATGCCATTCTCATTCAGAATATGGCCCAAGAATCGCACTTTATTAACCCCAAACAGACACTTTTGTTTGTTCAGAGTCACGTTTGCGCTAGCTAGGCGCGACATAACCTCAGCTAGACGCTCATCATGCTGGGTTTTCGTTTCGCCAAACACTAAAACGTCGTCCATGACGTTGACGACTCCTGGCAGACCACATAGGATTTCGGACATTCTTTTCTGGAAATACTCCGGAGCGGACGTAATTCCGAACGGTAGTCTGGTAAAACAGTACCTTCCGAATGGAGTCAAGAACGTAGTCAGTTCCTGGGAGTCCTTACTTAGACGAACTTGGTGGAAGCCCGAAAAAGCGTCAAGCTTCGAAAACCATTTCGCCCCTGCCAGAGAGCCAAAAGCTTGGTCGACCGTAGGTAGCGTGAAGCGCTCGCGAACAACGCACTTATTTAGCTTCGTGAGGTCTACGCATACTCTTAGGTCCCCCGACCGTTTCGTGACCAGCACGATTCCCGCGCACCACTCTGTGGGGCCGTCTACTTTTCTAATTATTTCCATGCGCACGAGTCTCTCAATCTCGTGTTTTAGTCTTTCCATGAGCGGAATCGGCACTCGCCGCGGAGCGGTTATGGCATAGGGAATTGCACCAGGTTGTAGCCTGATAGTGTATTCTCCTGGGATAGTTCCTAGGCTACGACCCATGTGCGGAAAAAGTGTCTCGTACCGCTCTTTATCTGCAGTAAGTGAGTCGGCAAATTTAACGACACCTAGTGCTTCCAAGGCTGGCAGCCCGAGAAGTACGTCGCGGAGAGGGCTAACTACGTAGCACGTTTGACGGGCAGTTTTTTCTTTCCACGCAATCTCGGCTACAAATTTGCCTAATACGTTGAGCTTGTTGCCGCCAGCCCCCTGTAGTACCTCGTCTGCCTTATCAAGGTGGGTGGGCAATCCTGGAAAAGTAGACGGTAAAACTGACACTTCCGCGCCCGAATCAACCTTAGCGAGGATGGGCACCGAGTTTATCCGAACCTGCACATAGCGCGCTTTCCGGTCCGCGTCAATCGCGGTAGCGCGATAGATGACCACCGCCCACTTCTGACACCATGTAGCGATACCGCATACTAGGCGTATGCGTGCCGGAAAGAAGTCAGACGACGAACTGCGCTCTAGGTCATGAAGGAACCAAAAAGCCCCCGTTTATTGATCGGGCCGATAATATACACTGCCGGGAACATCACGTGATCATGACGCTGGGCGGACGGGCCAGCGATAACAACATAGGCAAGCGATAACAGACAACAACACAGTTATAAGTGCCCATTTTGAGAACCACACCACCACACTGCGAGTTGAAGCAACGCCGAAGGCTCACGTCTCGCAGCGCCGCCTGTTGAATAACCATTCGAAGTGTTTGCACACTGTGAAGGTAAGAGCGCTCACACCGAAGAGCTCTCTTTACAACGCCTACACCCACACACACAGAGCTTTTTAAGAGCCGCTGATCGTAGCAATCGCATTTCAAAGACGCCGCGTTGTCGTAGATTGTTTTTCACCAGCTAGGTCCTGTAGGGATGAGGCCAAGGCCAAGGCTGGGGGTTTCATCGCCGGAAACGTAAAGGAACCAAGCAAACGACGCTAAACACACCAGTCGGAGACGCGATCCAGGCACCATACCGGTACGGAATCTGCTTTCGAAGCGAGCTGCGCTGCTTTCCCCCGGTGCTGCGCTTTCGTAGAACTTTCTCCGGGTCCTCAAAGATGAAGCTACCGTTCACGCCGGGTTTCAAGAATCTACGTCGTCGAACAACTTGAATCAAGCACGAATTATCTCCCACGGCACAGTGTACTAGATCCACGGCTATTTTATGCAGGGGGGGGAAGATGCCGCCGCTTCCAATGCACCCTCCTCAGAATTTACGGCGCTCCGTGGGGGCCGCCATGTTAAAACTTGAGACCAGTGTTGCTGCATCTGTAGGTCGTCTTTAAGTTAGAGCTGACGGAGAAAATCTGGCCACGGCGCAAAGCCGATGTACGCTGGAAGCTAGAGCCGGTTTGCTTTCGTTGTTTTTGTTTGGTCGGAGAAAATCTAGCAACAACGCACGTTCAAGTTTCAACATGGCGCCGGTATTGCTTCGGCGCTTCGGTTTGACCACGTTTGACGCGGTTTGCCAGCACATTTAGCGAAGACGTGACCGGAGAAGTGCCCCTGTGATGGTCCCGGAAGACGGAAAGTATCATTCTTAATCGTCGTGCGTGCTTAGAAAGCGAAGGGAGTCACACACACTAAACATTATAACACCCATAATCGTGTAAAAAGGGTGTAAGTTAGGAAAAACACCCTTCTTACACTTCATTTATCCGATATTTGAATATCGATGGGTGTAAAAAGGGTGTGCTGATGTTTTTCATCCCTTCCACACCCTTTTTACGACCTCGCTTATTGCGATGGCGTCTGAAATCGTGTAAAAAGGGTGTATGGGCGAATTATACGCCCGGTATTAACACGGTGTGAAAGGGGCGTTATGGTGATGCCAGTCTAATACACCCATGATTTCATATCCGTTAATGCTTATTTCTTTGCTGAAACTGTTGCTGATGTACGGCGGTATAAACATCCAGTATAATTAATCGCAACACGAAGTCGCGTATGGTTAGGAAATGATGGAGTATAGTTTTTGCAACTCCGATCGAACTCACCGTCCGACACGAGGCGAAAATTACGTGTCGCGTGTGCGTCAGTTTCATCAGTTCAACTTCGATTTAAAAACAAAACATCTCCACTCGCAAAAGATTAACGAAGACGTGTCAATATACAACCCAAACAGCACACAGCATTGCGCCGATATAGGATCAAATATGAAAAATTGCGCCGTTAGCATTTTGGTCCAGCCAATATCTGTGAAAAAAAAGGATGGGTCGCGGCGACGCCATCCTGACATACCGTAGGCGATGCCGTTTTTGGTTGAGCGTCAAGATTCCCGCATGAATGGCCTATGCCGGCGAGGTATGTCTATTTCTGAACCGCCTAAAATCCGACGTTAAAAAAGAAAAGAAAAATAAGATGAAGCAAAACGGAATCTGCTTACTTTTAACCAGAGAAAGACCTCCTGCGCTGAACCACTGAACAAACTATGGGCCGTGGCGCCCTCATTTCGTGTATTACAAACTCACCTGACTGGCCCTCGCACTACTTATAGCACCTTCACTGAGATTTTATTTTTGTGTGTAGTTCTAACGAAACAATTCCGCAAGACAATCGAAAGTGTCGAATTTATGACACCCCGGCTATAGTACGCGATCCTTAGTTGACACCAAAATATCTAGCCTCCCGACGCTTTTTTTTCCTTTTTTTTTCTTTTTTCGTACGGGTGAATTTGCATCTCTTGTTTCATGCGTTCGAATTTGTTTTGTGTTATTTATTTCGTGATTTCGCGGTCGGCATCAGAGCACGCACGCCACTGCGTGAAGCAAGTCCTGACGTGTCCCATTCTGCGACCCTCCTTGGGCAGCCCAGGTGGCTTATACAAAGCCGCAGAGGGAGATTAGCTGCTTTGTCCACCCCTCTTTGACCTCGTCTTCTGATAAGCCTCCACACCTTCTTTTGTGTCTTCGTGTGGCTGTGAGCGAGTGCGAAGGCCGCTTCTAGCAAATCAGAGGGGTGGTGTGTAACACGTGACCGTTCTCCGTGGGACAGGGACGCTTGGACTATAATATGTCACGTGACTCGCTCCGACGCGCTGATGGGCTCACTGGGGCCGAAGTCTTTGCCGTATTCCAAATTACGGTGAGTGTAGGGGCCACGTAGGTCCGGTTTCTAAAATGCTTCCGTCAGGCGTCGTCAGTGTTCTTCTGTTTTTCGTGCGTTGCAGTCGCAGCCGTGGTTTTTCGTCTTGAACGGCCGGAATACGTTCATACTAATTTTTTGGTAATATTTGTGAATTTCGTCGGAGTCCATAGAATTATTGTGCTGTGTTTGTTGGACGCGTTTCGACAAAGAACTAACTGCTCGTCGGCGCTCGTGAGACTTCCGCTGATTGTGATCGACCGCCCTCATCCTCGACATTGTGTTTGCGTAGTTTTGTGCTGCCCTAGTCGGATTGTGCATCTATCACGACAGAGAGCTGCTCATCGGCGACGGCGAGAGTTCCGTTGAATGTGAGCAACCGCCTTCATCCTGGACGTTGTGTTTGCGAATTTTTCTGTGGTGCCCGAACCGGATTATGCAACTATCACGGATTACATGAGATCGGTGTTTTATTTGTAAGTACTCTGCAAGCATGCTTCTGGTAGTAGTCCTGCTTCCGTCTCAATAGACCATTTTACTGTATACAAGCATGAACTGCTGCTTACGCCTCAATCAACTCCCGGTCGTTCCGCCTCTGCCAGCCTGTCGAGTTTTGCCTACGTCAGCAGAGCTAGAAAGCTTTAAAGTAGGTTTAGGCGAAGGAAAGCCTTATTTAAAGTTTGAGTGCATTTATTTTAAGCCTCTAAGAATTTTGTAGCTTTGTCACAAAAACTTAACACTAGCTCACAAATGCCAGCATTTGAGGTTTGACATGGGTTTCTCGCGAATTCGCGAAAGAAGAAGATGAGGTCTATGCACGTTTTTTCTGGATTCAAAAAATAAAGTGTTCCACATGTTTCAATTTGTTAGCAATCATTTCTCCGTAAATACTTTTTGATGAAGTGCTGTGTTACACATTTAGTATAACTTCTTGTAGCTGAATGAAGTGAGAGTTACTGCGCAGGCGAGCTGGTGAAGGATCATGGTGAAAAAAACCCAAGACTAGGACAAAAACTCGGGACAACACAACACGTCTCAAGACATTTTGAGGCAGTATTGTGTTTTCCCAATTTTTTTGTCACTAGTCTCGGGGTTTACCCACCATGCTCTTCTAGCTGCAGTACACGTTTTTGGTAGGGTGTACTGCTGCCATCACACCCTAATAAATAGGTGTAGAGCAGAATCACTCCTTTCTGTGTAGGGTGTAAGGGATTACACCGGTTTTTGAGGGTGTGAGATATAACACCATTTTTCTAGGGCGTTTTTGTACACCAATAAGGGGGTGAGTTGTGACCCATGCCATTTACACCAATAAGGGCGTGAAAATGTTTAGTGTGCAGGGTCCACGAGTGCGCAACCACAAGCCAAGGTTCACGACAGCGCTCCGTTGACTTCGGCGATCTTGTTCTGTTTGGTGCATAGAGATAGGTTTGGTGCAACACGGCGATGCGACAAAGAGTTGAAACGTTCGTGGTGTGTCGTGCGGTGCTTGGAGGTAGAATCCCATACTAACACGAAGCGCAAATTGGTTATTGTGGCGTTAAAATTCAACGGGTTAAGTTCCGTCGTCGTCGTCAGCTGATCCGGTCCAACTGGTCCGGGAGGACGCAGCGAGCGCTTTTAAAACTAAATCTTCCTTCGTTCCGTTTCAAAATGTGGAAGATTCTCGACGCATACCGTGAGTAAAAAGCTGCGGGCGTTTTCAACAAAATTACGTCGTTTTAATTGAACAATGGACTACGGATTCTTGACCTAGACCCGCCGTTGTTATGCTTCGTGTTGTTGGCGTTTGCACAGCGACGCACACCGCCCGAGTAGATGATTCGGTCCTGCAAACGACCGGTCATACAGAATTTCAGAGAAACATAAGTCACCACTGATATTTTCTTGTAAATCTCGTGTGAATTTGTTGCGCTCGTCATGCGGTGTGAATAAATTAGGGCAACGTTTCCTACCTGCCTACGGATGCATGAACTGAGACCATTTTTTACGTAGTGAACGTAGCGTTTTTTCTTTATTTTGGAAAAAGGTGTTTGTGAATTTATTATGGTACAATCACTTGAGAGTTCAGAAATTGGAGAGAGCGAGCATGCTTTCTCAACTTCGTCACTTTTCTCTCTGGCATTCTAGACATACCTACTAGCAGGTACAAACTGCTCTAAAGCAAATAAAAGACTGGTAAGTCAGGCCGGTGCGGACTCCGTGTTTCGCGCTTTTCGCAAGGTTACTGGGTAAGTGCTTTTGCGAGGTATGCGGAATACGCAAACGATTTTGTTATGCCCGTCGGTTGCGTCTCTCCAGCAAAACGAATAAGATGATCTACAAAGGCGCAATCACAAGCCAATATTTACGATAACAGTGCATTTGATTCGGTGGTACGTGTAGTTGTATTTTACCCTGCTTTCTGCAACAGCGTGTCATGACGAAGAGCTGGAACGTTCACGCGGTTTGTGCTGGGCTACCGGTTGACCCAGGGGCGGAGCCAGAACTCCGTTTTTTTTTTTTTTTTTTTTTTTTTTTTGGGGGGGGGGGGGGGGCGGAGGGGGGGAGGGAAAATCTAATCTCTAAAGCAAGATAAACAGGACTCCGGTTGCGCCTTTTGTTTTAACCGCCGCAGAACCACACTGCGCCGACGGCCCCTAGATGTGCGCCGCAGCGCCGACTTTTGGTTCTAACTTCTGCCGTGCTTTGAAACCGCCGCCGCGGACTTCAGTCTAAGCGACGGAGTGGTTCTCCAAGTGTGTGCGCCTGCTAGGGTGCGGCCTACCCTATTTCGAACCCTGTCCTTGAGTACCGAGCTTCCTACCACCTGGCAAAACGGGAGTTAATTTCATTTCGGGGAATCCACCCATGTCAAATCGCCCTCCAAGAAGGGGGCGGGGGGGGGGGGGGGGGGGGGGGTCGACTGTTTGGAGGGTAGGCGGCCGCCCCCGTCGCCTTCCGCCTCCCCCTTGGGTCTGCCCCTGGATTGACAGAAGCCCGCGTCGTCCGCATCGTGAGTGCACTTGGGCTGTTGTAGTGGCTCTAGGCTGTTGATGCTGAAGCCTTTCATCCGCGGCTTGCCGTCAGCTGATCCGGCTGCTCGACGGTGAGGAAGCGGCGAAAGTGACCTCTGAAGCAAATCTAAATCCTTGTTCATCTTGTGGGATGCTGCGTCGTGGTGACGAGCGAATCCCAACATAGAAAAGGAACGGCGGTTTTATTGCCTCGGCGGCGTCGGTCGACGGACGTTCCTCTGTCCTGCGTGACTGTGTAGCGGGCGGCTGTGCTTCCCTGAAGCAGACGACGACGAGGTTTTATAGCGCCAAAATGCTGGTGATTGTGCGTCGCCACAATCTAGTTATCCGGTGTCAAAGTGTGGAAGGTGTCCAAGTGTACTGAGGGCAGGAACTACGAGCGTTTTGCCTTGCTTTCGTAACCGAAACCAGAACAGCGAGATAACTGCCTTGCGTACTCCAAAATGATGGAAGCAATAAGTTGCCAAAACCTGTTTTTAGGGTTTCAAGCCGAGTAAACAAGACAAATATAATTAAACTTCGTTGTTTGTATGCAGGAGGACTTATATAACACAACAATACATTCTCTCCAAAACGAAAAAGAAAGTAAAACTTCGTCCGCCGTATATGGTAGCAACTTCTCCACTGCGAAACCTATGCTGGCAACGTAAGCGGTTTTAATATGGCAGCCTCCGCTTTGCGCCGCGTTCCCTTTCCCTCCTTCCCCCCCCTGATTTTATGGCACCCGGCCGCCATTGCGCTGTCCGCCATATTACTATGATGGCTAGAGATGATATAACTCTACCTAAAGATGGCCGCCAGTGACCGCATTTCGGTCCATAGGCGGAGCTGGTCAAACGCGATCCAGCAAATAGACATAGAGATCAGTGATGTCGACTAAAACAAACATTCACGTTGCGTCAAATGAGTTTCGTCGTAACCAGCGAACGTCGCCGCGTGGCCGCGTCGCCATCGCCACCGTAACCAAAATCAAAAACAAACCAAGCTTCAAACTTTCGGTCGGTTTCAGCTTCAGACCTTTAGGCTTTCAAAAAAACATCGAAGAACGTTCTCCGAAAAACAAAAAGTGTCCAAGGTGCCGCCGTGCCCATCATGGAACCAGCTGTGGGTTTGAGTCTACTTGGACTCGCCTATTCGCTTGACTTTTTCAGTGCTTTCTTTTCGGGGCGTTTGTGAAGTGTCCTTGTGTGTGTGTGCAGGAAGCGTGAAGGCGAACGGCGGCGAACGTGTGGGGCTCCTTGTCGCACACGTGCTTTGCGCATGGGATGACCTTCGAGCTTTTCCCAAGGAAGTCCCGCAACCGACCTGTCACTGAGCGAGCAGTCAGATTGCGGGAACGCACACACAGGCGAAGGTCCCACCGAAGCCGGAGGGGGGGACGGGACTTCGTAAGTGTATCGGGAGCTTTATCTCGTGGATCGGTGGACAAGACGAGTTCTACAAATCGGGTGGCGCCTTGGTACCACCTAACGAGGCGGTGTGTTTCGCGGAACCCATGACTGCTAAAGGTATCCATTACGTGCTGGCGCTCGTATTTGCACCCCGTTTGCTTTCACTGTGGGTGTTCGAATTCAGGTTCGATTTTTTGCATTGATGATGTTGCTTGCGAGGAGTTCTTTTTTGACTAGGGCATGAACTTTTTATAGAAAATGCTGTATATGTTGCACTTATTTTCTAGCCCTCTGGCTGTAGTTTATTGTGAAGGTTGTGGGAAAATACGCGCATTGAGTAATTACAAAAAGAATATATATATATATATATATATATATATATATATATATATATATATATATATATATATATATATATATATATATATAAATAATGTAGTGTCGAGTACTGTCAGACGGCACTCTTGCAGAACGTTCACGTGCTGTGCAATGGCACTCCACTCGCGTCTTCAAGTGCCGTCCGAATGTTTTATGTAAAGCGAATTGTCAAAACGAGATTTGCGAAGTTGTAGCGTAGCTTATTGGAATGTGTAGCGTAGCTCGCCTCATAGGCAGCGGACCCGGATTGGATCCACAGTGTGGGCTTACTTTTTAAAATCTTTTTCTCTAACATTTTGTTTCGTCGAGGCATTTGGCGATATTTATGTCATTTCTTTTTTACCATTAACACTGGGGAAAATAAAGGATGTTGTCGACGAAACTTTGCTTAAAGGGGGCCCTGCAAGAACTTTTTGTCTGGTTTTTAATTTGCATCGAACTTGAGCGCACTGAACGTAGTAACGTAACCTTTTCTCAAATTTCGCTTTATTTTAAAAGTTATAGGCAATTTAGAATTACGAAAAAAAAAAAAAGAAACCTCCTTCATGACGTTGTAGGTCCTGGCTTAAGTGGCCGTGAACTAGAGGAGTAGTGAGCTCATAGAGCGCTCACGGCTGCCGCACTCCGTGTCGACGGCTCGAGAAAGCGCCACTAAAGCATGTTCTGGATAGGCTGTATGAGGCGGGTGGCCAGGGCGGCTTGCATTGCATTTGCTGCGCGATTAAGGACTAATTTGGCATAACACTTCATTGGCCACAAACTACAGCAAACACGGTGTAAAGGTCAGTTCAGAACGGGAGCCACTTCGGGCATGCCATACCGCCAACCGCCAAATCGCCAGCCAAGCCTGCGCCGAAAGCCTTCGGAACGCTCGGAACCGGTCGGATCCTCGAGCCGGTATACGAACGCAGCGCTGCCGCGTACATCCGGGACCTTTCTACGCTCGTTGTTCGTCGGAGCCTCATCTCACAAGCCTTTTCTAGTATGCGCCGTTTTTTCCGCCGCTTGGTGGCGGGTTTGTTGACGAGTTTTTTTTTGTTTCCGTACTTCATGAACTGCATTTGTTTCTTTTCTGATCTAAATTACGGAACAAAAACTACTTTCATACATAATTGAAATGGTTCGCGACACTTATATTTTGTATTTCGACTAAAAAAAAAGCTTTTAGCGGCTTTGACCAGTGGTAAGCCCAGGACCAAAGACGTCACATATTGCACGCTTTCGGCAATGCAGGTCGCCCTCGTAGGTGGAAGAGGTTTCCGCGTCTTCCGGTTAAAATATGACTCACTGATATTTAGTTACTCTCTCCGTGCCCGCTGGCTTTCCCGAACCCCAAGAGACGTGGAAACAGCAAAGAACTTTAAAAAAATGGTATGGGCGTCCCTTTCCGGAGGTACATGGGGGACAGCGGGGCTGGACGCTGCGAGGCGTCATGTGCAATGGGGCCAAGTAGGTTAATAGTTTTGTAATTAACAGCCGCATACTGTTGCCGCGAGGCGGCATGAATGTATGCGGGGGGTTGGTTAACGAGCTCCCCAGGGATACGTCTGCTGTTCGACTTTCTTTCGGACGGCACTTGTAGGCGCGGGTGGAGTGTCGTCGGACGGCACTGACAGCCAAAAAAACAACAAAAAATGAGGTGTTTCGAACAACTTTCTTGAAGAGATCATGAACTGAATTTTCAACTACTTTCTCGTCAGCTTTCCTCCTCAGTACATAAGCAGAGTGAGAAACCATGTGGTTGTATTTCACTTAAACTCAAAGTTCTGCCAGCAGTCTGAGAGCCGGCATGGACAAAGCCCTACATAAATTCCACTCGTCACATTTTTGCAAGCGCTGACAACCATGAAGGGAGCGACGGGACAAGCGATGGGGGGGGGGGGGGGGGGGGGGGGGGGGGCGACCCTTTTTGGTATCGCTCAGCCGCACGACGAGGCACACTGCATGAAAGAGGCAGGAGCAAGCGACCAATGTGATGAGCGACGTTTTATAGTAATTCAAGAACCGAGCAGCGTTACAAGCGACAGTGAGAATCTCTGTCGCTGTTGCCGATGCTCGACTCGTTGCTCATTAAATCGGTTACATGCGATCCAGCCTTAATTGTCTGAAAGCGAGAGACACGTGCCACGAGTGAGTGCCGTGCTGCCACTCACTTTCAAGTGCCTCTCATTTCAGGGCTACACTGCCGTTTGCTTCCAAGTCCTGCACGGGCCTCCTGCTCAGGCGCTTTGATGCCACTTACGAAACTAGCACAAACTCGTCAAGGGGTTTTAGGTGGGGTTAGCCATCAGGTGCGTTTGCCGCACCATTCTTTATGGTGCCTCGACAGTCCACAGTCACTTCACAGTAACAAGTTGAGACGCCATGATGACAGCGGCACTTGTGCCTGCTTGTCTTATTCACTAGAGGTTTGAAGACCAACTGCAGACTTTCTACAGCATGACACTTTTGGTTTTGTAACATCATTGTTGCTTCCTTGGGACAACTCTTAATACATGGGAGGAACAAGATGGCAATTGCACCAGTGGGGAATACATCCACTAAAACTTGCCTGAGCACCTGTTTATTTATGATTATCTTTACTCTTGCAGCGTTACCTCCGAGGCGGGGTTTCCCTACCAGAAGAAAAATTTGACTGGGCCATAGGTAAGGCCAAGTTCGACTCGCGCTGCCGATCCTATTGTCCCGGTGCCTCTACAAGGGCGAGGACCTGGTCAATAGGAGTGTGACGGGCCAACCTTCCAGGCGTGACAAAGTATGGCGCCGTGGGAAGGAAGCCCATTACACCTGTCAAAGTGGACGCAATTGCAGGTGCGTGCCTTGCTGCATATCCGCCTTCTTGGCTCTAAACTATGTAGAAATTAACAGGTTTCAGCATCGTGCATTATATAGGTTTTATAGACCATACGCGAAATAGCTCTTGGGTATCATCATCATGCCGCTCGGAGCGACATGCGGTGGGTTTTGATATCTTGAATATGCAAATGCCACTATACCTCGTCTCGCCTCAACATGAACTAACTGCGAAAGCTGTGCAAGCGCAAGCGGGTAGCCTTGGCTGGAGGATGGAACCGCAGTATGTGTGCGTCCACAAGTTTCCAAAGTCAACGGCAGAAACTTCCGAGGGTGTGCCAAGCATGCACCAGCAACTTCGGGAGGATACATGCATGGGCACTACTATCTTGGAAGCACTTTCCAAGATTGAAGAAAATGAACACAGTTGGCAAAAACTTGAGTCTTAAGGCCCGTTCACACTCTTGCAACGGAGTACGACCGAGAGAGACGAGATCTGTTAAAACTTTTTAAAAGTTCTTAGGACGAGGGTACACACTGGCATTCTGGCGCCATCTATGCGGTGACCCTGGAATTGCATTTTACAAAAGCGAAGGTTTCACGGAATTTCCAAGGTCAAACGTGTGTAATACCTGTAAGAAAGGCTTGTTTACAACGTTGACAAAAGTTTTTCGAGCCAAGAAAGAAAAGATAATGCGCAAGAGAAATAGTAAATATGCCGGACCGCCAAGTTTACACTGCTACCCAATGGATGGCGCCAGTGTGTCCTCTTTTAAGAGGTTTTAAGGAACCCAGTTTTAAGAGGTCGCAAGAGTGTGAACGGGCCTTTAGAGAACCATGCAGTGAACGGAAAACTTAACAGTTCATGCGTTCTTGGCATTTCATCAGGTTGTCGGCAGGCCTCTTCACGATGTGTAATATGTGCATTACTTTCGTATTGGTTGATTTTTCTGGAAACGGGTGCCAGCAGGTACGGGCATAGACGATAGTAATTATATTCGTGCATCTGTACAACTTTTTTTGTTATTTTATTTTAAAGCTTGCTATTTAGTTTTGAAAGAACTTGGTGGTTCCCATGGCGAAGTTGCAAACATTATATTGGTGCGCTCAAAACCAGTCCAAGGTCAGAAATAATGCCAAGGCATCTAAAAAAAAAATAATGTGACCAGAAACAATGTCATTTATTATGTTGTCAAGCTAGGCCTCGCAAGTGTTAGCCAAATCGGGTCCACTAATACCCACCCATGTAGGAGGGTGTCTTTAGTGCCCCTGCTTGTTGTTTAATTAGACCTTGAACATGATTCCTTACTACGTAGGACTTGCATTACGAATGAGTTTTCTAGTTAACGGTGGTGTTCCTGTTAACAAACCATTGTATTAGGTGGGCAGAAAATAAGAGTGAAGAAGTGAACTTCGGTCTTTAATGGCAAGTAGGTTCGGATGGAATCATTTTTGCTTCAGTGGAGGCTCAACTATGCACGACACTGAAAGGGCTTTCCTTTCAGTCGACGGAGACAAGGGTACCACAAGAGCCAGCGAGGGAAAGAGAACGGGACCTCTTGGTGTCAACGCCTTGCCGCCTGCGTGGCTGTGCCCCGAACCGTGCAGTTTTTGCCGAGGTAAACAATTTGGCCTTTTGAAAGTTTTGCGGATAAAAAAAAACATGACTCACTTGCATGCCTTGCTGTAAACAATCCAATGCAGCACTGAAATTTGTGAGTTGCAGATAATGTCACAGGTAGCATAGATAATCTCTACATTCTCAGAGTTCTGTGGACGAAGGGGCTGCCCAAAGATTACACAGCAGGATGGCGCCCCGCTACAGAGCACCAGTTTATGTCGTATCATAGCCTCCTTTATACTGACAAAACCTGGCAGATTGCCACGAGGAGCGGTCGCCGAAATGGAAAAGGTGGAGTGGCATACAACGAAGAAGAGTCTCGCCGCAGCGGACGCGAAACACGAAAAAAGTATGTTTTGGGTCCTCGCCACTGCAAAAGCTGTGTGCTGACGTCCAGGTTCCCCGAGGAATAGCTCTTTAATGCTCTGTGCTACCAAATCCTCACGTTCCAAATCTGTGACCAGGCACTCTATGACTCCGTCGTCGAACTGGCAGGCTTTGTGAGTATAGAGGTGCTATGGTCATACTCTAATCCACTTTACTCCTTTTTTTTTCAGTGGGAGAGCATCTTTTTGTTTGCGTTATTAAAAAAGAGGGTTAGACTGTTATGATTAAATTGGTGCGGACAACCACTAACATGCTCTGTTTGCTGTCGTCAGGGCCTACGCTATTCTTATCAATGCCGATCTTCGCAAAAGAAAACAAGATGGGGGAAGGGACAAGAGCAGAGGAAAGCCGTGCCATTTGCGTGGTCGATGTAACTACTCATGCTGAAGATAAATCACATGTAACTATGGTTGTTTAAGATAAATGTGTTTGAAAGGGTGTCTTTGCTATGCCAATCTGTAAAGATATTTTTTTTTTAAAGCTGGAGACCAAGTGAGATAAGTATCATCTGCTGTCTTTTCAACTGGTTATTTCAATATTTTATTAAGAGTACTTGGCCATGACTTCAAAACAAACCAAAGACCAGATTCGGGCTCATGTTGGAAGGCGGGTCTTTCCTGCCAAACTTCAGAAACATTTATTTAAGCAAAGATGATAAACAAATTACTATTAGTTTTAGTGTCCCACCATTTCTGCATGCAAAAGATGCCTATATAGGTACAGTACACGAAAATTTATAGGAGACTTTGTAGTGCAGAGATGCATTATGTACTCTTTTTTTATTGTTAATGAGTGATAATGGAAATTGTAATGATTACTACCTTGTAGTAGGCCTTGTACATGAAGCATTCCCTCACATGCACACAGATGTTAAAGCAAGCTTTAAGCCCTCTCTAAATTCCATCATGGCTTGCTTTTGTTACAACTAAAAAGGAAGCACAATAAAACGGGGACGAGAAAGGAAGAAACAAGTGCTCACTACCAACTAGTTTATTCAGAAAAAAAGTCTTCCCTTGCTTTCTTGTCAATGTCTTAATGTACTCTTTTCTTTCATTGCAGCCACGAAGCACCTTGCCCAGCAAAGATTTTTATAATGCTTTCTTTGACTGTACTAGACACTCTCACTAGATAAGCCCCTGTCTTGCCTAGCACCTAGCTTATGCAGGGTGCTGCAGAACAGGTTCAGCTAGACTTGGTACCCTCCCCTCTTTCCTCAGCATACCTGCCAACTCTTCTGAATTTTTCGTAAAATGTACGAATTGGGACTAATTTTACGATTTTACGAATCTTGCTTCAAATCTTACGATAAATATATTTTTTATTTTTTTTTTATTTTATTTTATTATTTTTTTGTTGATTTTGTAACTCCGTTGTTGGCCACAAGAGGACGATAGGTACCGTCCACAGCAGCGTCGTGGTTTTTACTATCCATCTATCCGGTGGCCACGGATCGAAAACCAATCCAAAGCTCAAAGCCTTTGTTCGTGTGTTCGGCGGTGCACGGGTGCACGTTGGTTCGGCGTGTTCAGACGTTGTTGGGCCTCGTTGTTTCGGCCAGTTTCGAGGCGAGAAGTACGGCGTCTGTGTTTGTTGCACATGTAGCTGTAGCATTCTCCTGGTCACTGTGGCTTCGCGGCGCAATGCCGAACTCCAAACCTTAAAATTTTAGGGAATATTTTAGGTTCCTCCTGATGGCTAAAATAATTTTGAATGC
Source organism: Ixodes scapularis (assembly GCF_016920785.2). Classification (NCBI taxonomy): domain Eukaryota; kingdom Metazoa; phylum Arthropoda; class Arachnida; order Ixodida; family Ixodidae; genus Ixodes; species Ixodes scapularis. The sequence continues at coordinate 91,163,412 of NW_024609879.1, read as the reverse complement.
AATAGTCTGCATTTTTATGGTGTCCATCTGTAACCTGATACATCATCAGGGTGTCTACCAACCTGAAATTCTCAGAGAAATCGTCAAAAAGTTAACTTCATCAGGGAAAATGACCGCTGAAAGTGGAATGGCGATACGAAACAAAGCTAGATGGTTGCGCATGGGCACGACTATGCTGAAAAATGTTTCCGAATTATGATCCTTTGACCCAGAAGTGGTCAGGAAGTTTTTATCAAAATAGTCAAGGGAAATTCTAGAAAAGTCAAGGAATTTAAAATCAGTAATTTGGTAGACACCCTGATGCACTGGTTCCACCTAACGAAATGCTTCACAATCAAGTGAGAATTGGGGAAAGCGAAATATAGAAAGGCAGCAATGGGCGTCTGCCTCACTCGCCTTCACTCTACTGCATGGACTTTCCATCTATGACACTGCGGGCACTTAACATGTCCTCGACAATTTTACTTTGCTCACCTACAACTTTGTCTGACTTCCAGAACTTATTTCTTATCATTGGCTTCTTTTTTCCCAGGACCCAGTAAAGACTTTCGGGAACCAGGCGTTACTTTTCACTGGAAAGCACCCATGGACATCTGGCAGAATTTGCGTTGTCTGCGAGGACTTATGAATCGACATCCTGGACTTTTGAGCAAGAATCTCTCGGGTATTAGCCATGTACTGAGCATAGAAAGGTCAGTATGTGGGGGGGAATCGACGAAGCACACTTTTTGTGCTTGAGCACCCTCATGGGCAAAAAAAAAAATACAAAGATTTCGGTAAGAGCTGTGAAAGTTGTGACAGCACTCGGAGCACATTCCTAGAACAGGGAAGAAGAATTACCAATATTGGTTACTGTTTTAATGTTTTCCATATGTATTTAGTGAATATTCCAGCTATAATACAAAGGTTTGTGTGTTCCATTGTGTATCTAAACTTCTGTTAGATTTTTTTTTGTGCATCTGTTGATATGAGGATTTAAACCATAGAAGAAGAAACTGCGAAAAGAAAACAAAGCTTTGAAAAAACTGCAAGTAGGCAAACAAATCTTTTAGGAAACTTGTTGTCATTTTGTTTTATTCTTATTTAATCCTCAACATCAAGCAGGCAAAGCAAGCCTCCACAAAACTTGTCATTGTAATTTATTTTCGTTCTTGTCTAATAGTTATACCAGTTTTGTATATTAGTATTATTTCTTATGATGTTATTTGTTTAGTGTTTGTGATAAAACCCCTGTGATAAGCCGAAGCAGGCTTTTGAGCCAATATGTATCACATTAGTTTCTAATAAAGTAATTGGGTGATTTCAGATAAGGTCGACCAAAGGGTGGCTGGTCGACATTTTTAAATCAACTGATGTTTTTATATGACATTGTCTAGTGTCTGGTATAAACGAATCCACACTTAGTTTTGACCAGAAAAAAAAATTGGAGACAAGAAAAATCGTAAGGCAGGGAGAGGTGGACAGTTGCAATAACGCGCACTGATGGAGGGGGCAAGTTTGAAAGTGAATAATTAAAACAATAAAATTAGGAGAATTTTAAAACGTTTTACAAACAAACTATGGGTACAACTTGCTTGTAATATAAAGTAATAATATTTATTAAAAATTTATTTAGTTTTCTAAAAATTGCCAAACATGCCTGCTCGAACGACAAATGGCAAACTTTGGAAATCTGTATCTCATGAGATAATTTAATCATTATTACATAACTTGCAGACATTATTTTACTAATATATGGCTATTATTGAAAAAAATAAATAAGGTATCTGAGTGACACAATAGTTACAATATATTTAGGCAAACATGGGAAAAAAATCAAACAAAGAAAAATTCCAATGCGAATAAAAAAAAAAAACACCACCTTCGATTTTTTTTAAATTTGGGTACCCTGTTATACTCTATTTCGGCATTCATTTCTATTAAAAACATGTTGCATCATTGCACTGTGAAAGAAGAAACAACTCCCCAAAGTAGGGTCCTTTTTCAAAGCCTACACTTAGCAGTGTCCTTTACAAGAAGTGACTCTGAGTTCCAGTTTCATGAAACTTGCACAAATCTTTTATATACATTTATTCAGATGAGGTCATTGATAAAAAGAGCGATCGGTCACACAGTAAAAGGGAGGAGAAACTATATACAGCATTTTACATAAGCGTACAAAGTGGTATCATATTAGAGACTAATGATTTGAGAAAAGATGATGCAGTGTGAAGTTGTACCTTCCGGTATATTTTACATCTAGAGTAAAATTAATAACTTTACTTCCACACACAAAAACAAAGATATAATAGTAAGATATTTAGGTTGGCTGTGTATTTACGATTACAAACAATTTCAGGTGACGGATGCCATAGTGCCTAATTGGAGCAGCTTCGATGCTCTCGGTGTATGAATGAATCGTGGCAAGCCGATATATTTTATCCTGCTCGATGACAACACTTTGGGATTTTTTTTATAGAGATCAGATAAAAATTATTAGTAACCACCAACAAAAACAGTAGGTTAAATACCCCGTGAAGAAAAATGTGATAAATAAGATGTCCCTGCATTCAAAATGAGCAGTCCTTGGGAAATCAAATTCGGCACTTTACGCTAAGGTTTTCCTCGCTGTACCCATTTAATAAAGTTGCTTCCAAGCAGATCCGACTGTCCGTGCTACATATACGTCACAGGTCTCTTCTGTTGATGACTTGCTGAGCCGCCACGCGTGCCAAGACTGAATGCCAGGGAAGGCGCGCACCGTCAGCCACTCTTCTTTTTTTTGTTCACGATACCGAACAACCTCATTTTCGTCCAGATATACAAGATGCACGCCTTTCAGTTTCTTTGATAGAACGCTCACCATTGTCCTGGCCGTCTGAATTGTGCTTACTGAACGTTCTCTCAGGTTGTTCAGCGTGGCCTGGTGCTTCACGAGTCCGCCAACTCCGTCACATGCATTTTTCCCATGTCTAGATGCAGAAAATAACCACTGGGCTTGTGGGCAATCGTCCTTTGCAAATTGGTGAAGCTGGTAGCGATTCTTGAAATGACTGGCGGCGCCGTCACTTACGTACGTCACGTACGAGTATACCGCAACGTTGTCTTCAACCCACTCCTTCACTTTTTCTAGAGCCAAGCAAGCGTGAGCGGCGTCGTGACACAGGTCCTCACTGATGATGGCAAAGCTGTTTGTAGATTTTCTTGTCGTCACTACACATGTAAATATCGAAACTTGTTTTTTTTTTCCAGTGATATGCTAGCACTTCGTCAGGAAGCACGATGGCCCAGTTTTCAGCAGAGTCAAAATGAAAGACAATGCTCCCGCGTTGCATGCACTGTTTTTCATCGTAGATCGCTTTACCTTGCGTTTGCCGGATATGGTTGTGAAGTACCCAACTTCCAACCGTCACTTGGATGACTTTTAGGAAAGTCTCAGGTTCCAAAGTTTTTTTCACAAGGTCGCCGGACTCCCATGTTGCAAGCACAATCTCTTCATCCTCCGGGATATCAAGTTCCTGGAGTGTAAGAAACTGGCCTTTTGGGCAGTGATCACAGTCTCCTTGAAGGCACAGTTCTGTTGCTGGGTCACACAGAAATGCCAAGTTCATTTCACCAGTGTTGAATGTTGAGCCTGTAACGTTCTGTAGAGGGGCAATACAAAGATAATAATTGGCGCAGCGCACACAAACGCACACTTCCTGGTGTGGAATACATTGGACCCATCTAGGGCGCAACGAATAAAATTTCGTTAGCCCAACGCCGGAATCGGAATGCTTGTCTTTGTATATACGGAAGGCCTCTCGTATTGAGCGTGTCATGAAGCGCTTTGGCACGAACGTTTTCTCTCCGTTGAGCATGACAGAGATGACGTCCTTCTGGTTGGGACTTTGGCGCGAACATTGTAGCTCGTCTTTCGTGAAGTACTCTAGGGCAGCAGACAGGTTCTCAGGGCTCACCTTGCACCTCGTGTAAGGATCCGGCTCATACCACACGCCATGCTTTTCCTTGAGTTTTCGGCATTTACTGATGAGGTACATTGAGGCCTGTAAAATCATCTTTTGAACCTCATTCTTCGTCAGTGTTGACGCCAGGAGTGTAAGCAGTTGACAACGTTCCCGGAGAGAGGTGGCGGTTTCAAAGGCCTGCCGAAAGTTGTCCACCCACTCAGTGCATGTGGAGCATGTTGGTTCGGACGACCCCGATGGTGCGTCTCTGTCGTACGCAATACGTAGCCTTGAGCGTATATTCTCGACAGCAACCTGCTCCAGTTCTGTCTGCTTTCTCTTGACGTAGGCAGGCCTGTCCCGACTTCTTACGACGCTTGGTTGTCTCAGCGGCGACACATCTGTAGGTAGTATGCTGCGATTTAGATCTTCAATTGCTTCTTCAGCTGGCACAAATATGTCAGGGCACTGCTCTGAGCTTCGCATCGAGATCTCCTTAGTGATGTGCATGAAGCAATGGTAGCACAGGTAGTCCGTCGCACTCACTTTGTTGGAACAGTCAGGCGGAAGAATTTGCTTCAACGAGTTTAGGTCCAACTCGCCAACACTTCGAAAATTCCGCTGCTTTGGTATAGTCTTTTTGTGTTTGCAAAAGTAATCTGCACAAAACACTCGTTCGGAGCTCCAGGACGTCTTCATAATGTATACATAAATAATAGAAATTAAACCCCAACTGATGGCATATAATTGCCAAGTGAAAGAACTACTGGGTGCACAAGTGACAAGTCCGAGGCTGAGGAGCTCACTCACTGCAAACGTACATTTGAAAAGAGAGGTCACAGCTGAGGCTGTCGGCAAAGCTTGATCCACGTCAAAGGAAGAAAGAGGGAAAGTCTCCAGACAAAAAATTGTGGTCAGCGGCCTTCGAAAAAGACTTTCCGGAATCGCACTGTCGTCCCTCCACGCGCTGATATGAAAGCACCCGAGCTTCTACCACGTGGTTCATGACACAGCCTGAGCCATGTCGGCGACCGGTTCGCGAGGGGTTGGCGGTGGGGTTACGTTGATGGTCACTCGGATTAGCCCTTGCTGTACTGAGCTACCGCCTGCAGTGCCTTATCACCGGCTGGTGTCAACAACGAGAACACACACACCCTGTCTACACCAAAACTACAAGCGTTCACCGCACACGCGTCGCCGCCGCTTTTAAGCTTTTGTGAAATTGCTTTCTTTTGCCGCGGAGAACCGCCTTATCTTAACTACGCGCCTGAAATCCTTCCAGGCGGGCGTACACAATATCAAGCGTTTCGAGAAATGCCCGTAGAGTAGAACTATGGGAAAATTCGGAGCCCGCGATGTCGATATCGTCGCCGTTGTGTTAGTACGCCGTCGCGTACTGCAGTCCCCCGTTGGGGGAGGGGGGGGGGGGGGGCGGTCTTACTACGATAACATGGCGACAGCGTTTACACTCTATGTATTTACGCGAGGCTCGAGTATTTGGGGATAATGCTGCCGGTTGGTGTGCCCCTTTGTGCCTGATATTATCGCCCGTGACGCCAGCGAGTAAGATGGCGACAGGCATGACTGCTCAGTAAACAGGCGTCGGCGGCCATGTTTTGCTGGTTGAAGCGAACCCCCTTGTCCTTGACAGCGAGCGGGGAAATGCGAAAAAAAGATTGTATCGGCCGTTTTGCCAGAACTAGCGACGAGTGTCGTCTGCGGTTTCGGTTAACTATTTTGCCATAATCGTGAGCTTAGTGAGGAAATGATTTTTGCTAGCCACAGAACACTAGCACGCAGAAAGGGAATGCTTGAACATGTTTTTGTTCTGGATATATATCAGGGATATATATGAGAGAGAGAGAGAGAGAGAGAGAGAGATGAAGGTAGAGCGGAAGAGGGAATAGCATATAGTGTCGCAGGAGAGTATAGTAAACAAAGTTCCTAGTGGCCGATGGCTGCATGATCTTTTCTCGGATCACTAGTCCGTAATATGATACCTCTTTGTACACAGTAGTTTCTCCTTAATTTAACTGTGTGAACGATTTCTTTAGTTATCATTGGCCTCATCTGAATAAGAATATATAAAAGATGTGTGTTGGTTTCATGAAACTGGAACTCAGAGTCAGTTCTTGTATAAAACACTGCTAAGTGTAGGCTTTGAAAAAGGACCCTACTTTGGGGAGTTGTATCTTCTTTCTCAATAAAATGATGCAACATGTTTTTAATGGAAATGAATGCCGAAATAGAGTATAACAGGTTACCTAAATTTAAAAAAAATCGAGGGTGGTGTTTTTTTTTTATTCGCATCGGAATTTTTCTTTGTTTGATTTTTTTTCCATGTTTGACTAAATATATCCTAACTTTTGTATCACACAGATACCTTAGTTATTTTTTAAATATTAGCTATATATTAGTAGAATAATATCTGCAAATTATATCATAATGATTAAATCATTTCATGAGATACATACCTCCAAAGTTTGCCATTTGTCGTTCGAGCAGGCATGTTTGTCAATTTTTAGAAAAATAAATAAATTTTAAATAAATATGATTACTCTATATTACAAGCAAGCTATACCCATAGTTTGCGCCTAAAACGTATTAGAGTTCTCCTAATGTTATCGCTTTAGTTATTCACTCTCAAACGGGCCCCCTCCATCAGTGCGCGTTAATGCAACTGTCCACCACCTCATGCCTTACGATTTTTCTTGTCCCCAAGTATTTTTTCTAGTCAAAACTAAGTTTGGATTCGTTCATACCAGACACTAGACAATAACATATAAAAACATAAGTTGATTTGAAAATGTCGACTAGCCATCCTTTGGTCGATCTTATCTGAAATCACCCAATTGTTTTAAATACTTGTGGCTTGTTTTGCAGTGCCTGCATGGTAGGACTCATGGTAGGACTCATGAAGTTGCATTTGCACAAATGGCAGTGATATGAGCTGAGAGAAAACAGCTATCTTTATTGTTAAATTTGAAGATTCCTGCAATTTATTGCCACCCACCTGTCCACTCAAAGCTGGCATAAAGCAACAGAACATGCTTGTTCACGCCAGCTCTTGCCAATAGTACAGACATGTGACAAAAAAGATATACAACCTATTGTAAATGATAAGCATAACCAAAGTAATAGAAAGTTAAGCTGCCGAATAAAAAAAAACTTTTACTTTTTTTTTTGTTGCGTGCGAATTCCAATGTAACAAAACAATGCTGTCCTGAAAGCTTCTGTTGTGTTTCATGACAAATTTTAGAGCAGCTTTCAGTTCAGCAAGTTCAGCATCGTTAAGACCATCATCGTTCATTTTTCTATGTTTCATTACAGGAAATTGTAAGATATCAGTTCTGCATTTCGACGTTTACACTTGCAGACAATTGATGTTACCGCTTCTTTTAGGTGGAATCGAAGTTTCCATTTCAACTTTTATACTTTCACACAGTTGATGTTACTACCCTTGTGTTAGAGAAATTCAAGTTGAACCTCGCAGGCGGCAAGAAGTCTCCTAACGATCACAATGCCTCCCCTTGTTCAACAAACTGATACTTGACTAGGGCTGCTGTACTCCAGACAAAGTGAGAGTCAGCACTGACTATCTTTCGGAGAGTCGCTCATACACTCCCATGACTCTTTTGCGATAGGAGTCGGGGGACTCTTCATAAAAGGAGGGTCCTCACAACTCTTGTTACAGAGTCACGGGGATTACCAGGAAGGAGTCGTGTGACTCTTTTTCTCCGTTGGATAAGAGTCGTTAAGGAGTCGTAGTTGACTATGTCACCTGGAGTCGCCCATACACTACCATGACTCCAGTGTGATGAGAGTCGCAGGACTCTTCTTTAAATTAGAGTCAAGTGACTCTACAAACTGGAGTCGTGGAAGAGTCAAATCTGTAGCGCGCAAAGGAGTCGTGGCGCCTCTCTTTAAAAAAAAGAGTCGAGGGTCTCTACAAACTGGAGTCGATTCTGCGGCGCGCCAATACCCCCCAAAGAGAGTCATAGCGACTCTTTTTTTTTTAAGAGTGTAAGAGATCGGAAGAGGCTTAAAAACCGCTGTGTTCTTTCTCGGTCTTAAGGCCCGTTCACACTCTTGCGACTGAGTAAGACCGAGAGAGACCAGACCGATTTTTAAGCCTCTTGCGATCTCTTAGAACCAGCTCCGCTGCAGCGGATCAGGTCCTAAGAAGTCGCAAAAGGCTTGAAAACAGGCCTCGTCTCTCTCGGTCTTACTCGGTCGCAAGAGTGTGAACAAGCCTTTAGAGCCGAGCGAGGTCACGTAAGCTTTTCGCCGTAGTTCGTTCGGCTGTCACTTGCGGCTGCAGGTGGGAGAAAAAGCTCAACTTTTGCTTTGCGATTATGCAGCGGAGAAAGGTGACATTTTTTAACAAAGATGTTTTTTTATCCCCCGGGACACGATAAACAACGTAAAAATGACGAGATGCAAATACTTTTAATCTTCAATTTGTTGCATCCCCCCTTTAACATGGTTGCGCCAGGCCCTTCTCAGTAACAATTTTGGTATTCAGTGTTTCTAGCCAAGACGCAAGCATTCATATCAAACCCTGAAATTTGTAAAACGTGTTGGACATGTCCATCTGTCTTTCGACAGCTTTCGTTTGACCTAACGGTCTTCATCTTAGAAAATTATGTTCTCAGATATACTTAATGCAACAACACTGCGTTAAAGGCTGCTGCAAACTTTGGTAAACAGAGGAAAACAAAAAGTTATTTGTTTTTCGGGGTGGGTGGGTGGGTGGGTGGAAGCTTCTTTGGTAGCCTGTCGGGGGCCGCATAATACTGCCTCGCAGGCCGGATTCGGCCCTCGACTGCGGGTGGCGGACCCTTATGCACCAAAGAGATATAATCTGGCAGCCTGAACGCCGTATTTAATCAGCCGAGTCAATATAAGGCAGACGCTCTTTCAGTCCACACGACGCTTGAAGTTATGTTTAGAATAAAAGCATGGCGGGGAATGCTTCGAGGCCTTTGACTTCTTATTTCCTGTTGCATCTTAAGGGGATTATGAAGCTTTTGCTTGTAAGAAGCGCAAAGACACGAAAAAACACAAGATGCGAAGGAAAACGTGCATACTGGAAGATATGGAATGAATGCATGAGTTGGGACCGTGACGTCATGGCATTATGATGTGTGTTCGTTGCCCTTTCCCTTTCTGAGAAAAACAACTTATTCGTTGGTGGGAAGCGTAGGCCGCGAAGGGCACGCACTCGTAAACAAAGTCATCACGATGACAGCAAATGTGACGTCAACCCAAGCCACGTGTAGAATACGGAAATACCGAAGAACGCCACGGAAGTCGCCCTTTGCCTTTAGCTTGAGCGATGCGCCGAGTAACTGAGGGAGACGAGGAGAGGAGAACACGCGGGGACATCAGAACGGAAGCCTGAGCTTGTTACGTTTAAAGGGGCGATGCACTGATATTTGTATTTTGCGCAAATACCGCTTAGAACGATTCCCTGACGTTAATGATCTGGGAAATACCCGTTCGTTTTCACCACACGCAATCGAAGTCGCAGAAAAAAATTAAGTAAAACGAGCAGAGTTCACGCCCTCAACTCGCAGCCAGAACAAGCGGCCCCGTGATCTGGAGCCAATTATATGTCGCCAATGTTGATCATAGCCATGCGCTGGGGTTGGCAAGGCACAGGACACGCGCTGAGTTCCAGACATTGTTACGGTTCGCCTGTTGTCGTCATTGCAGCGATTGGACACAAGACACTACCCGAATGCTTCTCGAGCTATCTATTATCACGAGCCCAAATCGAGTGTCCACGCCATGCTCGGGTCCAATCTATGAACCGCATTCACATATAGTCACTGAACGGTACTGCCACCGCCCAGCTACTTCATCAGGTTTTTCGAAGGAGAGATTGAATGAAAACACTCGGTTTTGTCCTCGAAATTACAGCGCAACAAAGGAGTTTCTTGGTCAGTGGCGTTGCGTGCGAGTATCCTTGAGTCCCACTAGTGCCAGTAAGCTCGTGTAAAGTGAAAAACATTCCAATTGAATATCGTTGCACCGCCCCTTTAAAGAACAACTCCGCTTCCCTTTTCTTTTTGAAAAAACAACAACAACAATGCAATCCTTTTTTGTATCACCTAGCGAGACCACACGTCAAATATTACGACTTAGATCTGTAAACGAAGAGTATAGCAGCTTCAAGCATTTACAATCACACAGATTGGCATTGCATCACACATACAATGAGAAAGAATCTATAAAGTCAGAGACATTCGCACTATTTACAATTTTTGTTGGCAGGAAGTCACAGTGATCCATTGATACAACGATGAAATAGATCTTAAAATTGTCTGTGTTAAAACGATAAGGAGTAACGTACTTGGGTGTGTTGGGTCGTAGTCGCACAATCAAGGATTTTGTAGGCTACATGTTGTGAATATTCATAAAATGTAGCAACTTGAAGAATAATTTTATCCAGCTCCACACTATTTTAGTGCTAATAGAAAGCAGGTTGGCAGCGGATTTCAGTTGGGAGGCGAACTTTGTATATGTAGCGGTCAAAAATAAAACGAACCGTAAATGCAAAAAAAAAAAAAAAAGAGAACACATTTGTAACTTGAAAAGTTATGAATGTTTTCGTTTTTAGTGTGTGCGCGAATAATTTCCAGACCGGGCTTAGATATTCGAGCGCTGTTAAGATTAGTGCTTGATATGGACGGGCAGTTAATTTTAGCTTTAGAGTAGTGGAAGTTAATGTCCCTTTGAGGGTTCAAATTTTATTTAATGCTTTGTTGCAAACACTTTCTACAAGTGAATTCCAGTTTAGGTTTGATTTTAAAAGGACACCTAACAACTTAAACTTGTGAACACTTTTGAAAAGCATATACCCCCTATACTGTAGTTGAATTGTGCTGGTTTTGTTTTCCGCGTTATATTCGTGTAAATATCTTTGTTTTTTTATTTTCATTTGCCAATCGTTGCACCAGCTGGTCAATTTATGTAAATGCTCATTTAATTTCTACTTATCACCGGATGTTCGCATTTTTGAATACATAATTATATCGTCGGCCAAATGCTTAATATTGACTTCCGTTTCAAATTCCAGGCTAAAGTCACTGATGTATAAAATAAACAGTAACGGTCCTACGACAGATTTTTGTGATACTCCAGAAGTTACTGATAGGTCGTCTGACTTCACATTATTTATTTGGACAAACTGTTTTCTGCCAATAAGATCAGCTCCAAGTCATGTTAATATTTGACGATTGTTCAGCGTGTACTTGAGTTTATGAAGCAGCTTTGGATGTGACTCGCGGTCGAAGGCATTAGCAAAATAAAAGAACACAACATATGCTTTCCCACCACTGTCCATACATAAACAGTGGTCATGCGTCACCTCTATAAATTGCGTAACAGTAAAGCGTCCTCGTCTAAATATGGGTGACTTCCTATGAGGGTATTATTCTCAACGTGTGTTAGAATGTGTTTGGCAAGGACGTGTTCAAGAATTTTTTAACAACTGGTAGTTGTGAGTGAAATCGGACGATTATTTTGCATATTTGTTTCTTCGTACTTTGGTATGAGAATTATTTTCCCAGGTTTCTAGTCTCATGGAAACTACTACAACGAAATGAGTGTTCATTTATGGAAACTGAGTAAAGAAAGCACCATGCAGCTTATTTTTTAAAAAATATATCTGGCACTTCATCAGGTCCTGGTGATTTTTTTGACATTCAAGATTAAAAGCAGATGAAATATGCATCTTCGACGGATGCGTACATTGTCAGCACCAGGAAGAGGTGATTTATGAAGTTCATAGTGAAGAATGATTCCGTTATCACGCGTACAAACCGACTCAAAATAACTCTTGAACAAGGTACACATTTTTTTATATCGTTGTCAATTTCTTCTTCAGCAATCAGGATAGAGAAACCTTTACTTCTCTTTTTTTTTTTTTTTTTGCGGGAAGTATTTTAATAATTTTCCAGGGGAAGATTTAATAAAATTGTAAACGGCTACAATAACGTAGTCTTTTTTTTTGCGTCCATTACGTCCTTTTGTATGCTGATGGGCCAGCACCTTTATCTCAGCGCGCAGTTCGGGAGACCTTTTGTAACTGAGTCGTTTTCTTTAAAGAGAAAAGAGTTTCGTTTTCTTTGTCGTTTTATGCGGTGTTTCATATGCGTAAAATTTCTGACTATCCATGTGTTCTGCCGTATTTTTTTTTTGTCTAAGCGGAACAAAGCGCTTTATTGCTGTCTGTGTAAACATTTTAAAAGCAGCCCATGCTTCTTCTACTGTTCTGGTCTCTAATAAAACAAATTTCTCGAAGTATGTGTGATGTGAATCCAAAATGCCAAGAGTGCTCTCATCATCAGCCCTCGTGAAATCTTTGAATGTTGTCTTGGCTTTATATTGAGATGAAGCCATTAGAGAATTTACAAAAAAAATAAAAAAAAAAATAGGAGGCATCCATTTTATCGAAGCTCTTCTTAGCGAACGCCGGTTAAGAAACCCCCTTTTATAGAATCCCTTTATAAAAAACCCAGTTTGGAGAAAATGGCGATGAGCCTCCCTTTAGCGAATTCGGCGGCCGCGAAACGGCGTGTGCGGGTGGTCCAGATCGGTTAACATTTTTCTAATGAGTCTGAGTTCGAGATTGCGTTCCACGAAAGCAAATCCCGCTGTAGAAGGCTGGAACGCGGATTGCGGCTTGTCTTGTTAGGGTCGAGTGGCACCACCGGAAGCCATCACCACCAGCTAATGCCCCGCTTCTAAGCTGTTGTCGGCACTGAAACGTTTTGGCTGCTGTTCAGGATGCCAGCCAAACAGCTTGTGCACAAACATTAAAACTGACAGCCCTCACAGTTCTCATAAATTAACGTTTTGCGGTTGAGAGTGACTCCGCTGGGCGAAACATGTAGTGCAGCTCTATGAGACAAGAGCCACCTAGTTACCGCGGAGTCTGCGGCGGTTTCGGTGAGTTGGGTTTAGCAGACGACAAGCTCGAAGTCTTTGCTACGCGGAAGTCGCTCACTCCCGGAAAGCCGCTGTCAACATTGAACTTTTTCGACATTCGTCAACTTCTGGGCTTCCCCGAAGATGGCTTTATTAACGGCAAGTTACTTCATCCACTCCACTACGAGAGCAAGCCTGCCAGCTCAGCCGTGGGTGCTGCGGAACTTTTGATTATTTTTTAATCGGCGTTCGAACGCTTGACAAATACCGATTCGATCTCCAAACACCCGATATAATGATCGCAGCCCTTTATAAAATACTCGCCTTGGAGCAGAGAGTACAAGCTTCAATATTCCTACTTTTGTGTGTTTCTCCTATAGACTTGCGTGTATTGCCTGGTGTCGAGTAATGGCCGCCGGTGGTGCCACGACAAGCTTCCGATCTGTAATCCAGCCTACTACAGTAGAGATCAATGATAAATCCGCCATCTTGTACGTTGTATAAACAAGCTTCGTTCACCGCACCATTTTTGCGGGGAAGAGTGTGCTTAGTTTTGCGTGTGCCAATTGGCTTTAAACCAGGCCATTCAGCCTCCTCAAACATTAACGCGAGATGGCACACGCAGACACATATATTGACGAAAAGAAAAGCAGAAAGACACTTGACCGCGTGCAAGGAGCGAAGCAACAACAATCATGGCGTCCTCACCTATAGGGCATATAAGGCCGGACGCACTGGCGCTTATCAAAATGGCTGTCATCTGGATGGTCGTCGTAGAACCGCAGTACTATAGGCTGGGTCTGCGACGCGTAAGTAATTATAGTTTCGCTATTTACGAGCAGTATTCATGCCGGGAAGGTCTAGGCAAGCAACTTTATCGTTAAGCCGATCATCCAAGAGCCAGGGAGCGCGAATCTCACAGCGGTACCACCATCGCTGAAAGTTGCGAATTGAATGCTTTGCCATTTATTATAGGAAAATAGTGACTTTTAGCAAACCGTTACTGTGTTCCAGGTACCGCACTATAGAAGTCTTTGAAGCTGCTTTTAAGCGCGCCCTAATGATACCGCCGCGGGGCGCGCGCTTAAAAGCATGCTTTAAAGGCTCCAGTTGTCCGGTACGCGGAACACGGTAACGGTTTGCTAAAAGTTCCTATTTAATAGTTTTCGTCTGTATGTAGGCTATTTTACACAGTCCCGTTTTCTTACACTACGTTACGTAACGAGAGCTTACGCGTAAGTCACCGGGACATCTGTGCTCCATATAAGCGCGGCTAACAGTTCAAGGAGATTGCCAGCTGGCACGCGATATACGAGCCACGAATGGTTCGGTAACTTACACGTAACGTAAGAAAACGTAAAAAAATGGTGTGGTGTGAACGAGCCTGTGTAGCTGTCAGCTATCATCTTCTATAGACCAGTGTGCAAAATCCTAGCCCTCAGCGAAAAAAAAAGGGAAACAATAATCTTAAAGCAAGTCTCTCGTGAAGAGCCGGGCTGCGCATAAAACACTCGGGGCTTCGTCGCTAGGCATTTGTGACGTTCTTGCACTACGATATGAGCGAAGGTTTCTAAAATAACGGTGTCTTGCAAAAAAACTCAGCCCCCCCCCCCCCCCCCCCCCTTGCCCCCTCTCACTGTGTAATGGCGTCATCATAAACAATCATGGCGGCGCCCATGGAACAGAGAAAGCACTGGTTTATCTACAACAGTGTTTGTCTTCTGAGGTGGCGTGGACTTGTGCCGCAGCAACGTGGGGTCTCTTTTAACGTATATTGGAGTCCTGGGAAGGGTTGGCACGGTTTGGTGGACGACGACCCAGTGGTTCGCCTCAAACGCGACCCACATTTACTCATCCCGAAGATATGTGACTATAGCATTTCTGGAAATGCTACGAAGGTACACAAATACCGCGGTCGGATGAGTCGGACAAGCATTTTAAATGCGTTGTGTTTTGGCCACTCAATCTCGAATCCAGATGTCCCTATAAGCAGCCGCGCACCTCGATGTTCATTCTTAATTTTTATTTGCACAAAAACAGCACGCGTGCGCGGCTGACGGAAAGGTCACAAAACCCGTACGCTGGAGTGCCTGCGAGCTAACCTCCTGTGAACACATTTGGAAAAAGGTGAATACGTTTACGAAAAACAACCAAAGAAGCTCTTTCCCGCGAAAAGGGCTCCGTAAACGAGGCTTGAGTACAACATAAAATATGACGGATCTGTTTTGGTAGCACGCTATCTCGAACCCTGGCTTTCCGACAGGCAGCAGCACATATTTGAAAAAAAAATATGTATTTTGTACGTACTACGGTTTTACATAACAGTCATGGGGGTTAATGTAAAACTTCGTTTTAAGCATCCACGCATGAGTTGGCGTTAGCAATTATATGATCAGTATGAGCCTGCCATGATGTTAAAGGTTATGTGGATATCAAGGCATTTGTAGGCGGCAGACGTGTACACGGTACCCGATAAAAGTAACTAAATACCTTTTACTGGTTACTCAATCAAAAAGTAATTACATACATTTCCCTGTTACTCGCTCAATGAGTAACTTAATACGTCACTCGTTACCAATTCTCAAAAAGAACGTGTTAGTTTACATCAAAAGTAGGAAGTTACTTTTGTCGGTACTTTGACGACATGGTTTATTGTTTTCTTTCGAAGTTTTCATCATTCATGTTTCCCCGCTTTCTTGAGAATACTTCTCAGGCAGCGTTGAAGAGTCGTTCTACTGACGCGCTCGAAAGTGTTGTGCCATGATTCTGGGATTTTCTTCACTTTGCTTTGTTCTCTCTGCTTCTAAACCTCGAAGTTGGCAGTAGGTTCTGCCACCGTTACTAGATAAACTCAGTTATGGAACTTCCCATAGACGCTGTACATTGCAGGGGGTCCGAAACCGTGTCCGATTTTTTTTTTGCAGCTAGGTGGCGCTACCGGCGCATTATTCCACGCGTTTTCGCCGGCTACTGCTCCGCGGCTGCTTGCGAGTCCCGACTCCTCTCGAGGTTCAGCGTGGTTTTTGGTTAATTTTTGCCCTTTCTCCAGTAAAAATTACAATTTAAGCATGAAAAGCGCTACGACCGTTTTGGCACACGCTTTGCATTATTGTAAAATGCTGCTGCCTTAGCTGTGCTGACAGCGCGAAGCGTTTCGAACAACCCAAATTCGTCGGCGCCACAATTCGGTGGCTACAATCAGGGCAAGTTTGTACATACTGTAATAGTAGATGTGCCGATGACTACTAACTGCAGCAGAAACAATTTGAAAGTCGTCTGCTACTGTCAGAAAAAGCGCCACGAACATCCGTAAGCTCAGTAGGCCAGATGCAACGGCCATGTACGATCTCTATGGCAACGGCCACAAGCGCGCCGTCAATGATGATGATAGCGAGTATTAATGCCGAGCGCGCGCCCTCCAACAGGCGCCACGCAAAGGGACCCCCCTCCGGAGCGGAGTTCCAGAACTGAGTTGGTTCTAATAACGTTGGGTTCTATGCCTTCCCTTCGGGTTTACAGGCGGTCTGTACACGATTCTCAAAGCTTCAACCAACGAACCTTATTGTCATCGTACCTTCTTGTGTTCGCTGGGTGTTCGGATCAACGCAACGCGCTCCTTTATGAGTGAAACGCCGATAGACGCCGCTCCGGCAGCCGTGATTTCACAATCTCCCCTCATCGCTCTGAGCCTCTACACTCGCCAAACACAAAGTTGGGGCCGAAGTTCATGGAGTGCACCGATTGGACTATCACGACGATGATTTCACGCTTTTCGGTCGGCGATGTCCAATCGTCGCGCTCCGCGAACTTTACGGTCCAAATTTGTCTTTGTCGAGTTTCGGGCCCCTGGACAGCGGCCGAGCGGCCGAGTTCGCGTGCTCTGCGGCACGGGGCAGTTCACGCGACTCTCTTGCGCGACTCGGCGAAGCCTTAAAAACAATCGCACGCAATTCCACCTATGCACCTCGGAGGTGGCGGCGCGGGGCGCTGCACATTTGGCTCTACTAGGGAGCCTTCATACACTTTCGCCACGTCTGTCTTATAGGGTGGCGGCATCTCGGCCATTTCTATGCCCAAAATGCACGCGCTTCGATCTTGTCCGGAGCGAGCGCTTAGCTCTGCCCGCTGCTTTGGCGCCATTTTAATGCCCATTAGGCACGCGCAGGCAGTTTTCAATAGAACAATGGGTGTCTTCACGCTATGACAGACGCACATTGAAGCACCCTAGCCTCTACCGGATTCCGAGCCACGGACATGCGCTTCTTGCGCACCCGACATCGTCATGCGGTAGGAGCCCATGGACGTTGCTTCAACTGCGACCGCAGTTCTATTCGGTAATTTATGCAGCATAGTAAACCTATGTACCGACCAGTATTTTTTTTTATAACATTGGTATTTTGGGCGTTTAAAAATGTAAATATATAGTTTGTCACAAATATTCAGGTAAGGAACCAGTTTGGCAAGGAACAATTGAATGAATGTGGAAAAGAATTGAAAGGATCGGTGAGAGATAGACTGAAACTTAAATGGAAGGTATTCAAATGAAAAAGCGGTAGAGTTCCTCACAAAAAAAAAAAGCAAAACGACTTTATCGATACAAAAGTGTTCATTTAATTTTTAACTCAGTAAATCAACTCAGAATGTTTTATTTGATCTACGCATACCTCGGGTGGAACTAAAATAAAGTTATAATATGATGAAGACAAAATCGAATACAAATTTCTCTCTTCGATGGGCACATTGTTCTATTTGCTGCTCCCATAAACGACACGCTACCGAGATAACAAAGAGCTGTACCACCATAATGACTGACAACTTAAAATCTGATAATCGCTCCTTAGTCAGTGACATTGCTGCCGATAAGAACGCCGAACAACGAACCAAGATGCATGAACATAACACGCCACACTCTTCGTTCTTTAAACTGTTAGTGCCTATGGAAGTCCCTCACTCTCATCAGCATTTCAACGCTTGTGGTGCTCCCGTGTCCAGTTTTTGAATCAAGCGTCTGAAAGCCAAAAACGATCACAGAATATTTCGGAGACCCTTGCATTTTCTCGAGCGGTATAAATACAGCTTACAGTTTTCAGTACTTCAAAGACTAGAGTTGCACAATGGGGTCCATAAACATTTTTAATTGCAACGTTAATAAAGTTATTTTAGCTTTTCACCAACTAACTGATCGCCACGGTCATCTCGACCTAACGTCCGCAAAGACCAATAAGCACAGAGTGAAGATAATCTATATAAAAAGATCACCCTCTTAAACAAAAAATCTCCTCAAGGAAGAACTGCGAAATTGCAGTAACAGAATCGCCTGTGGGGTGCTCTCGCAGCTGCCGTTGTGACCATTGAAATACTTTACAAGTTCAATATAGGCCGATCTCGCCAGACAGTTTCACTACTCCACCGCGGCCTGCCGCAATGCATCGAGGGAACTTTAGTCTTTCAGCACGTGCGACAACACCGCTGAAGCTCTGCGCTTGTGGAGCACGAGACGGCACGAGCCCTTGCATAAACGGCCCTCTGCCTCCTGTGAACGAAAGTTATGGCGGCGTCACGCATGCGCCGAACGCTTGATGAGGTCGGTCTATAGCGTCTCGTTTTTTATTTGTCATGTACCACAACAATTAAGAGGTTGATTGACTTCATCCTACAAAGGCGGGAAGGAAGTGCTTACATGGATGTAATTTGGATGATGCTATATTTTGCATTCTATTCGACAATAAAAGAGCGCATTGCCGGACTGCCTCAAGATTTGACGTACGTTGCTAAGTCGGAGCTTGAAGGGAAACAAATCATTGCGTACTGCGTAGCTACCCTGACAACCTCAACACAATATATGATTGTTTTCCTTGACGTTTATGCGTCATAACAAAGGTTAAAAAAAAACAAAAAAACCGAGGGGTTATTAAATACGTCATGGGCATTTATCGCTGGATCTTTATATATAAAGCTGCTGCCGAATGGAAGAAACTCAGTTCGAACAACTGGTGTTTCTTGAAAGATGCTTATCTTGTTGCTTGCAGTTGTCTTTCCTTTACATGCTCACGGTAAGGTGCTCTTAACAACTTCTAACTTTATGTTGCCACGACACATAGATTGCTTCAAGAAAACATCTGCAATAATCAGCTGTATATCAATTGACGGATTTTCAAATTTTAGAAATGGAAATTGTAGTTTGGTTACCTGTCCTGAGTATGTATAGCCGTACATTTTACTAAAGTGTATAAGATTAAAACACGCTCTGCGGAGTATTTTTCCCCTATTGATTCAATTATATGGAACTTTTGGTTTACTTTATCCGAAGGAAAGCTAGCTTTACTCCGCAAATGTTACTTGTATATTGAATGAACATACGAAGCAGAAACACGAGATAGTTTCAAGATTTTTATCAACTTGAAACTAAAGAAACCGATTTGAGGAGTGCCCTAAACCGATAACCGAGAGATAACCCAACCCTGTAAAAACGAAAAAGACAAAAAAAGAAACAAACAAACTTCATAGATTTGAAAAAAAAAAAAAAAATAGTGAGTGCGTAGGCGAGCTGGAGGAAGTTGATCATGGATGTAGAATACCCAAGACTGTGCAAAAAGCTAAGAAACTTGGTTGAACAAAAAGCCTGGGGAAAAGAACGTCTCAACTCAGTTTGAGACGTGCTTTTCCCCTGCCTTTTTCTTCGACCGAATTTCCCAGCTCTTACTACAGTCTCGGGTATTCTACATCATGTTCATATATTTTACGGTAATTGTAATCGAAATGAAACCGTATTTAATTTTCGGTTTGCGCGTTCCTCATTATAAGTAACTTTTTTTATTGTCTGAGCCGATACAGGACCTTACTTTATGAAAGCCTATATTGTTACATTGTCATTCGTATCCCGATCATCGGAATTAAAGCTCTTTAATTTACGTTCAAAAATTATCCTATTTATTATAACACAAATTTGAATATGAATTTACGCAAAACAGAGTAGCTCACCTAATCCGCTTGATCAAGTAAGAATGGTTTCAAAATGTAGTACGATATGTGAGAAGGTTTCTAAAACAAAAACGGAGTCTCGCAAAAAAACGCAGCCCCTCTACTGTGTTATGGCGTCAACATAAACAATCATGGCGGCGCACATGGACCAGAGAAGACACTCGTCTATCGCCAATGTGCTTTTCTTCTGAGGCGGCGTGGTCTCATGCGGCAGCAGCGTAGGGTTTCTTTGAAGGTATACATATTAAAGTCCTGGGAAGGCATCACACGGTTTGCTGGACGACGACTCTGTGGTTCGCCTTAAACGCGAACCAGATTTACTCATGCCGAAGATATGTGACTATAGCATTTGTGGAAATGCTACCAAGGTACACAAATACCACGGTCACATAAGTCGGACAAGCATTGCGAATGCGTTGTGTTTTGGCACACTCAATCTCGAATCCAGATGTCCCTATAAGCAGTCGCGCACCTCGATATTTATTCTTAATTTTTATTTGCATAAAAACTGCAGGCGCGCGCGGCTGACGGAAAGGTCACAAAACCCGTATGCTGGAGTGCCTGCGAGCTACACTCTAAAAATACCCGTGCGTCTATTTTGCCGCACAACACCTCGGAGAGTCAATCACCACAACTTACGGAGGCAGCTCAGCGAATGACGATGTCGAAAAACATGAGCCGTTACCCGAATGTTTGGCGATTCTGATTTTCAAGAACCGGAGCACTCGACTCTGGTAAATGAAAATCGCTTACGCCACGGTGACACGTGACTCTCGGTGCAAAAACGTGATGTAATGTTATGTCACGCTGCCCGCAAGCTAAATCGCTTTGACGCAGTGACTCACGTGACGTCACGGCGTCACGGGACGTTACTTGACAGCATGTATTGACACCACCATACCGTCACGTGACAGCGTGACACATTGTTAATATTAGTGACAATACAAAAG